>NC_092644.1:3357500-3512500 GCF_039555335.1 Amphiura filiformis | reverse complement strand
CTACGTGTAACACGGGTGATATAATGCAGTATAAAATCCCCTCCAAGGCCGCATCATTTCACATTTTAGGTTAGACGGAGCCGACGGGGACCCAGCTATGGCTGCCATTGAGGTGTAGGAATGCGGGAAATTGGATTCGTCCACAATATCAGTCCACCTCTACCAGTCTATGCAACAAAATACATTGTACCTACATACAAATAAAATAGATCATAATTATATTATTACCACATTGTCAAAAACAATTGTCACCCGCTGTATAAGACATCTAACGGCAAAGATTTGAAGAAGGAAAGTACGATCTTAGCTTATCCAACGCTAAATATCATAGGTACAGCTACACACGGTCAATACAATTGGTTCAAATGCCATTTAGCAAAATGATGCAAAATAATTGACAGGCAAAAGATAATAAGATATATTGAATTGAAGTTTTTCATTCATTAGTGTTGATTTCTATATCGACAATAGAGACACGTAAATCATTTGTAGCTAGACTCTGAAAGCTTTTTACGCCGAAAGCAAAATTTCCAGCTAAAGCATTCGTTTTTAGTTCTAACATCTTCAAACCTTCTCCGCCTCGTTAGTCCCACGGGGTTCCATATTCTGCCTCTACTAAACTGGGCTCAAAAAGAAACTTAAAATTGTTTCACAAAGTCATACCGCATCTTAAAATCCTGTCCATAAAAATGAACCAAAATTACACACAGGATTACTTCAATACCCTACTCTAAACACATGTCAGAAATCAAGCAGTTGTCCAACCAAAGATTTGGTCCAACTGACACAACAGCAAAACGCTCTGACACGGAAAAGCTTCCTGGACCACATTCACAGGCAAATAATTGGCACCAGCAAAAGAAATCTGTGAGAATGCGTAGAAGATCCTTACACAGGTGACAATTTCCAAAGAGAAACTGGAATAGTGTTGAACGGGGCTGTTTCCACTTTCTCACAGATTTCTCGTGTTGGGTGCCAATTATTGGGCTATGAATGTGGTCCAGGAAGTTCCTCCATGTCAGTGTATTTTGCTGTTGTGTCAGTTGGACAACACTTAATGACCAGCAGTGACGGCGCCACGGGGGGATACCCCCAGTCAGAACTCTCCCCTGTTTCCCCAGTAAAAAAACCAAATTGCGAAAATAAAATTTCCACTTTTTCCAGTAATTTTGCGCAAAATTTGTTGATTTTGCCCCCCCAGAAATTCACTCCCCCCCCCCGAAAAAAATTCCTGGCGCCGCCACTGCTGACCATGTTTAGAGTAGAGTATTGAAGTAGTCCTGTGTGCAATATTGATTCTTTTTTATGTACAGGATTTTAAGATATACCCCTGTGAAAAATTATAAGTTTCTTTTTGAGACCAGTTTATATACACGGCGTAAAGATCCCAACAAGCGCAACAAAGAAGAGTTGCTTCAGTCAAGCTTTATTTAAAGCAGTATGTTTTTAGTCCAGTTTTTTCTTCTCTGTCCCGGTTCACAACATTTTTGTTTTATTTGTCAGTTCTTTTGTTTCAGTTTTCTTTTGTTCCTTTCCTTTTGTTTTAAATTTAAAGCTTACAAATGCGCGCGTAAATTAGCCATCCACCACTGTAAAACCAGAATCTAGTCCGTGGAATTTTGAATAGGCCAGTGTTTCCCTTTTAAAACTGGACCATCGTTTAATCAAGTGCTTGTTGTAGTTTTACTTATTAGTGTCAGATTGGATTCAATGGGGTGTCATAATGTGCAGGATTAGATAGTGCATTTATTAAAAGAAATACACTTACCCAAATATGGTTTAGTTTTAAAATTAGGAGCTTTTTTTCCAGGTGTATAAGGATATTTTTTGGCGCAGCATATATCATGAACATCCATAGCAATTTCATGAACAATTTTGCCCGGCATTTTGAATAGAAAGTTCCTCGAAGAGTCGAACCGACAAAAACCCTCCCGGCAACACCAGGCCAGATTGTTTTTAGTTGAAATTTTCTTTCGGCGCTAAACACGTTAAAAGCTTTTTGTGTGTTTTACAAGCTACACTCATAAAAATTGTTTTTTGTCTGTCCTTTATTTTGAATTGCTAAGCTAAACTCAAATTTATTATTTGTTTTTCAGAATGATATTTAGAGAATAAAGGTATCTTTGGTCTCATACGAGGGTTGGTCAATAATATCCCGCAACCATTATTTATCTCCGCTCATGCATGACTTAGATGACTGTTACTTACGATCAATAAAGTTTGTACCTTTGTCTTTCAAAACGCACAACAATTAGTATCAGAGTACCTTTAATTACGTAATCTCATTTGCATAAAGTCATTGCTATATGTACACTGACAATAACATGGGCGAGAAATTTGAATTGGCTTTGAGGAACGTGTAATAAAAAGAAGCAGAAGTAAGGACCAAAGACCTTATTTTGGTATGAGGTAATCTGAGTATATTCAATTGATAATTGTGAAAGAAGAAATGTATCCGTCAACAGATGAGCAAAGGGACCGTCTTTGAACTTCACCAGAAATAGGCCTATAACAACAAGCAAAAATGGTGTGAAAATCGCGAAAAAGAGCCCACACGGCAGAAGAAAGAATCCAAATTATCTCCAAAATAAAACAAAACCAAATGTGGTTATTGGTATGGTATTAGAGATCGTAGTCAGGACAATAGAATTTGTTGCAACAAAAATAGAAATATGCGCATGCGTTGATGGTATGCATGATTGAAAGTACCAAAAATGTATGAAAAAAGTGAAAATTCATCAAAAACGCGCTAAAAATATGACCAATACAAGGTTTGCGGAACAGAAGCTGTGTGAGTGAATTGCTATACCAAGTCCTATGCTAAAATTAGACACACCTTTCGAAATTCAAATTTCTTATTCAATCCAGAGCCTCTCTATGGTGTGCTACTTTAATTACAAAAACAAGACCTTTTGAAATTAAGGGTTCATTAAGAAAGAAATGTTTATGTTTTCACCACTGGGACCTCCCTTTTTATAATCAGTAGATACCCAATCAAACCAGGTACCATTGGTTAAATTTTGTCATCGATTAATCTTTCTATCTCTTATTATTTAAAGAACAATGGGTGATCAAGCCTACTCAAAATTGGAGATATTCAACACGATTTCTTTTATTTAATAAAAATGGTATATGTCTAAAAAGAGTCTAGCATCATGCCTATGTTATCGGTCTATAAAGCTGCAAAAACCGTGCCAGATTCTATACTTTTATTCTCGAGATATTTAGAATTATGTAACAATACCTCAATTTGGCGCGAGATTTTCTTGACTACTTTTCACCATAAATCAGGCAGTGCCCATACGCTATTGTGTTTATGCTAATGTCATTACGTAATCAATCATTCAGCATCGCTAATACATATTCGTTTTGAATTGACAAAAGTACAAACTTGAATTTAGCGTAAGTAACAGCCATCCAAGTCATGCATGAGCGGAGATACACCATAGTTGCGGGAACTTATTGACCAGCCCTCGTATAACACGGGCGACATCATTATATTGTACAAGAGAGCAGTACATGTACATGTACAGCCTGTCTCAAAAAAATTGTGCAAGTGAAAAGCACCCTCTTTGGCAATTAGAAAATACTGTTGTGACATGATGCTTACATCAATGTCAAGCATACTGCAGTTACTGTCCGTTTTTCTATACACAATACACAGTGCTCTCACCATTGACGCGCGACCTTTACAAATAGTGTATGTTAGAAGTATATTGCATTTGCCTAGTTAACATCACTGTGTGAAAAATAACCGGCCAATATTTAAACTATTCTCCAAACTTCTAGCAAATATATTTCTCTAACATGACCTAAAATTACAGCTAGGTTAGATGTTCAGAAATAGTCGCACTTTCGTAGAATATGAGTGAGGGCAAAGCATAGCTAGCTCATAGCTAGCCAACTCCCCGTGTTAATTGAATGGAGATTTGACCGAAAATATTGAGCTATATTGGTAACGGACCGCTCCGTTCTGAAGGATGCCACAAAAAAACGGTACAAGCTACATTTAAACTATTCTATGAAATTCTAGAAAATATAGTTTTGTAACATGTCCTAAATTTTTAGCTAATTTAGGTGTTTGGAAATAGTCGCACTTTTGTGTTTTAGGAAGGATATGTAAACGACAGATAACACCAAAAATATGAAGAAATTATTTCCAAACCGTGTTAAGTCAACAATCATTATGTTGCTCATTTTCAAGAATGCTGGTTAACAAAAAGCAGGCCATTGTCTCATTTCGTGAACAAAGATCCACATACCATTGTTTCCTTGCGTTTCCTTTATAATCAGTTACCCAACTGAAGCTGTATTATAGCACCTCATAGCGATACCGCACATATAAAACAGACACATGTGCACAACCAGAGAAGATCCGATTTAATCAGTTGAGCTGTTTCAATGAGTGTTATCTTGGTTTAATAGCTTTTAATGGGGTTTAAGTCCTGCAAAGGTCGAGATGAATTCCACTGTAGACATGACTGCATCATGGGGCGTAGTTTTAGCTCTCAAATGCCGTTTGTTCTGTTCAATTTGCTTGTTTCAATTTCGAGATACGTTTATTTAACAACGAAAGGGTAAAATCACAATTGTGACACTTTTACTAGGGAAGAGAGCTGTACATGTAAATCAATGATAGCTGATGTTGATGCGTCTAATGCACCCCCCCCCCTCCCCCGCTTCGGGGCTCGTGCATTAGACGCATCAACATCAGCGTTATTTTGTCTAATATCTCTCCCAACAAGTAATAAGCGTTCGTTAACCTACAAGAGTGCAATATTTGTTTGTCTTTTAACATCTCTTAAGTGACTAAGAGAACAGTATTTACCCGAGTATTTACCATGATACATGTAAAATCATTAACATGCACATGTATTTAATTTTACAGCAGAATATGAAATATTTATTTATCTTTTAATCTGTTTTAAGTGGAAAAACAGAATCATTATTCCTGCATCATGATAAAACAGTAAAAACAATAAAAAAATTGTATTGTGTAATTGATGCATTATTTTGATTTCACGAAGGAACTCTTGATAAACTTGATGCTATCATTGATTTACATTTAAAGCCCTCTTCCCTAGTAAAAGTGGCACATTGTGACTTTACCCTTTCGTCGTTAACTAAACTTATCTCGAGATTAAAACAAGCACATTGAACAGAACAAATGGCATTTGAGAGCTAAAACTACGCCCTTGACGTCGATGTAAGCATCATGTCACAAAGGTATTTTCTAATTGCCAAAGAGGGCGCTTTTCACTTGCACAATTTTTTTATAGACACGCTGTATATCTAAATGTTATTGTTTTTCTTTATTTAGAGTCACGCGGTAGCCGTGACCAGCAAGTTTTAAAAATAAATGACTGACAAAGAAGACTAAACAGATGCTCCGCGAAACTTTATTTACACGAAACCAAACAGTTCTTTGTTCTATGATATTTTTCGCTTGGTACAAAATGTATAATGGTCGAATCCAACCAAAAGTGTCCACGGGCCAAAAATCAAAGTCCGAAATAAAAATGTCTCCACAATTTTTTCCTTTTGCCCATTGATTGATGGCCTTATAGGAACCAAAAGTGCCATTACTAATCTTGAAAAATAAATCCAGGACGTATGATAGTAAATGTGATATCAAAACCCAATGTTACCTACGAATACCACTAGGATGCTTTCACTATCGCAATACTAATCAACCTAAAACAAATGGAATATTCCCATTAACGCTTTTTTCGTGTAATGTAGACCACAGGGTGTCAGGAAAATGCTAACTCAACCAGAAAATATTATACAAATATTTACTGCTCATGAGGGATCTGGTGGAATCTATTGGTCCCCGAGGTGAACTGGAGACCGTGAGCCTACTATTTTCCCGAGACCGCCAGGTCGAGGGAAAATAGTAGGCTCACGGTCTCCAGTTCACCGAGGGGACCAACAGATTCCACCAGATCCCGAATTTAGAGCAGTAAATATTTGTATAATATTTTCTTTGTTCATTAAACACAAGGCATAGGCCTAGGCATAAATGTAGGCTAGGCCTAGTCAAGGCTACGCCGGCCTTGCTTTGTTTTGATTGAATGCACAAAGCACGCACACAGTTGAGTGGCTAAAGCTTACCGTGAAAATGTGTGACAACCTCTACAATACCGCCGTGAAACGAGTAACCATGTTAACATGTTCCCTGTTATTTCACCATCAATATTAAGATACTGATCCTGATGTAACTCAGATTATACCATTAAACCGCCGTATTTTAGCTGCACTTCTGTCATGTCTATGCTGCTTAATTATGTGCTTCGCAAGACAAAACGAATTGCTACACATTAATACCCCGGAGCCGGTACTGATATCCCGCGTATGTGGCGAGTTGCATTGACCACTAGGAACTGCGACGCGGTTATGAGGTCATACGCGCTCCGGGACGCGCTCAGAGGGAGATAGTAAAACTATTTCCCCGGGAGATAGTACTTTGAATAGTACCCCGTTCCCTCATCAATCGGCTTGTTAACAAGTTTGCAAAATAGCAAAACTATTTTTGGTCACATGATACTCATTTAACCAATTAATGAACGAGAATATATTAATGAGGGATATAATTGTTTTTATTTTTATAACGCGATCAATATGATCTTAGTCAATTTATGCTAGTTTATTTTTGAAAATGAAGTTTAGGTCAGTTTCTGTATTTTATTTATCAAATGAGTATGAATCAATTTACACATTGTATAAGAACGAGTATGATATATGTTTTCAAGAATATTAGGAATTATACGCATACACCTAACGCTTTATACAATGAAAAGGTGAAGAAACCTGGGTATTCGTAGGTAACATGAGCGATTTAACAATATCTATATTGAGTTTATAGGTTTAAATTGTGCTATTATGGTAATGAATTAATAAAATGGTAGTTTTAGATCCCTTTCAGATGGTACGTCCAAATGAATAAATGCTATTACCTTAGATCAAACATTTTTTGATGCTTTTAGCAAGATTTTGACCACTTCATTTTGATATAAAAGTAGTTAATCAGCAATTTTACATAATAAATAATTCTTGAATGAATCCGTATATGGGTAATAATAGTGTCCTGGGGTACCGCTTAAAGTTTTTGACAATTAATTTCCATTGGTAGGGACACTTCATTACACATGTCATGTATTATGCTGTATTCGTAAGTAACATTTCAGTATTTGTAGGTAAGAATTAGACTTTTGGTGGATATCGCAATCAAAACTTCATTTTATAAAGCACTTTGAATGTATTATTTTCTTTATGTGCGTTTATTGATACTTTAGACCCTATCATGTATTAATAATGTTGGTTCACAACGGTTGAAAGAGGATTGAAGTAAGAAACAAAGGCACTAAAGTGACTTTGATTTGCTTAATTGCACACAAATCGCTTAAAACCGTTATTGCAGACTTGTGAAGTCCATCTTGGAGTCAGTTACGTCTTGCGGCCTTTCGTTTGAGGGCAACTACAATTAGCTTTATACCAGGGTCCATCAATGTGTTGTCTAGATCATGAGACAATGAGAACAGTCGTTTTTTCCATAGTATTCGTAGGTAACCTTAGCGAAAACGTCAAAAGTTACCTTCGAATAAATCAATTTGGACACAAATTACTAAGAAACCAGAAAGTCGGTAAACATTTAAAAGTAAGCACACATGATAGTTGACAAATCCAAGTAGTTAGCCCCTTCTAATCTTCTTTGAATCTGATTTTTCTTTCAAATGAGCAGACCGTCGTCTATTTCAGTACATATTTTTCACAAAAGCCGTATTCAGTTTTGCATGGTGGGCATGTATGTGAATTCGCAACTTTCACATATGATTTGATAGCAAACATACAGGCCTTCGTTATGTACCAATATGGGCATTGGCATGAATGGCGGTGTTTCACAATACTGTCATGATGTCAAAGTGTATTCGTAGGTAACATTCGGTTACCGAAATTTACCTACGAATACTTGCTTTTATTGTTGACATCTCAGAAATATTTAAACGCAGGTTATTGAAACTTGGTAGAAATAAAGAGTGTATTACCCTACGCCTATTGTTTAACTATTGTTTACTATTCTCTCACTTTGTGGAAATGGCACAGCTTTTAACATGTATTCGGAGGTAATGCATATTTTTTACCAAACCTACCTTTGTGCCATTTAGAATTTCTGGCAGCTAAACACAATAATAAAGATGTCCGAATGCAATGCATTTCAGTATTGGACATATCAAAGCATTTATCAGTGATTTCCATTTTTTCTATCTATCTATCTATCTTGCGGACGCATCCGAGAAAGAGTTTACAATTCTTTTCCAGGAATCTCTATCAGCCATCAGATTTGGGAGGTCATTAATTTCTTGATTGACGTCCCTTGCCACACAGTCGATGTAGTTGAATGGTCTTCTTCCTCTACATGTTCGTGGAAGCCTCATACAGATGACATCTGAAATTATTTGGTCTTTTGCACGGTAGCAGTGGCCTGCAAATCTGGCTCGCCGTTGAGCAACGATGGAGGACACCTGTGGAACACCATCATAGATCTCTGCTTTGGTTTTATGTTCACGCCAGGATATATTTCGAACCCTCATCAACAGCCGGGTGTAGGTACCATCAAGACGGTCCTGAAGATCTTTCTTCATTGTCCAGGTCTCACTTCCATATAAGAGGATACTCTCTATGCAGGCTCTAAAGAAGGCAAGCTTGGTATTTCTTGATATGTTGGACTGCCAGATGGTGTGCAGTTTGTTGCAAGCTTTCCATGCTTGAGCTTTGCGAGTCAGAAAGTCTTTCTTGCTGTCGGCAACAAATGAACCAAGATATTTAAAGTCCGACACCTCCTTGAGTTGTGTGCCATCCCGAGAAAGGATTGGAGTTGGGTTCTTATCTCCATTAATACACATATATTCTGTCTTCTTGGAATTGAGAAAGAGGCCAACTTTGGCGGAAGCATCTTCTAAAGATGACAGAAGATCTTGGGCATCTTGTGATAACGTAGCTGTTAAAGCGATGTCGTCTGCGTAGTCAAGATCGGTTAAATACTTGTTCTTCTCTCTGCTCGTCTTATTGGGCATGATGTCAATCCCTTTGGACTTGTCAGTGTCTATCGACTGTCTGAGGAGATAGTCTACCACTATCACAAAAAGGTAAGGGGCCAAGGTGTCGCCCTGCAGGATTCCAGCAGTAGAGAGAAACTCTTCAGTTGGTCCATCACCTGTTTGTACAAAACTTGAAGGATTATCATACATTATTGCAATAGCATTCACAATCTCCTGAGGGATCCCATAATTACGAAGAATATGCAGCATGGCCTTCCGGTTAACACTGTCGAAAGCTTTTGAGAAGTCAACAAACACAATATATGCCTGCTTCTTTGAGATTTTAAGCTCTTCTATTATCCTTCTAAGGGCTAGAATCTGAGGTGTGGTTGATCTACCCTTGCGAAAACCATTTTGGTTACGTCTGAGAATAGGATCTAGATGAGGAGAAATCCTGTTGAGCAGCATAGTGTTATACAGCTTGGCAGCAAGTGCTGACAGTGTGATACCTCTATAATTTGATGGTTGTGAAAGATCCCTTTCTTCGGGAGAGGTATAATTGTGGATCTTGACAAGGCTTTTGGCTTATTTCCTTCATGGTTTCATTACAGAAATCAAGCAGTTGCTGATGGAAGAGTGGGTTTTTCCAAACAATGGCTGGTATGTTGTCAGGACCAGGTGTTTTTGACTTGTTGAGCTTGCTCAGACCTTTTTGCAGTTCCTCCATAGTAAAGATATATCTAGTGCTATGAAAAATTGTATTCGTAGGTAATGTAAAAAAATACCACTCAAAAAATTATCACAAAAAATTCATAATTATGTACAAATATGTGAAAAATTGAACAGGCAATCTTTGAATACACACCTTTCAGGAAATCAATTTAGATTCAATCCAATGACTTCTTTTCATAACTGATTTAGATGTTTTTAAAAATACTTTAAGAAATATTTTGAAAAAATGGGTAAAAATAGCATGTTTTGGGGTCTCTGTGTCTACGTTTTTTTTTTTTTTTTTTCTTATTATATATGGCGCGAAGCGTATGATCAAGGCGAATAAACACAAAACAAAAACGAATGCCAATTGATTAATACTTTTAAGTTATGGCCCTGAACATGCCGTGTACACTTTTCGTTGGATTCGACCATCTAAAACCATGCTAAATGTTTTCCCAAATGTAATATTTTAACAACTCATTAATTGAAAAGTGACACCAATCCTACAGTTAATCATTGTTTGATAATAAATAAGCATGATTGCTTTATTTCACGCGGTATCTTATAGCCAAAATCCGTAGTTGATTAATAATAATCACGAAACTAGAAAAAGGGATGTCATGAAAAAAAAGGGGTGTTTAAGATGACAACTATAAGATGAGTGTCGCAGATGTTGATGTTGTTAATTGTTTTGTGGCATGGTTTCCAACTGAGTGCATCCCAAAGTAATCCACAAGGTATGAGGTGCTAAGGCAATAGAAACAAATTAGTTCGATCTTTTGATCGACCATCGATCCTTATCATTTAATTTTTATGAAATCATTAATTTACTATTGTTGATGTACTAAAATAGTAGTTTGTACCTGTAGTGATATTGGCCAATATAGATTTAGCGTTAATTCTGATTAACTAGTTGATAGTTCATTAATAACAAGCATCGAAGCATCTGTTTTGCTAGACAAGCCATTATTGTCAAGTATATTCTGACAGGTCATAGGTTGCATTGGCATTTGAAATAATTGTATTGACCGTGGATAGTTGAAGGCCCTACCTACATTATAATATTTAGCGTTGGGTAAGATCTGACTTCCCTTCTTCAAATCTTTGTCGTTAGAAGTATTTACAGCGGGTGACAATTGTTTTTGAAAATGTGGTAGTATAATTTTTATGATCTATATATTATTTTTGTAAATTGATGTAAGTACTTTTTTTTTTTTTTTGTCTGGGTAGAGGTGAACTGACACCGCATTAGGCATGCAGCTGACACGTGTTGCTATATGATGGACATCAATGGGAATTTCTTGAACAATTTTGTCCAGCAATTTTGAACCTAAAGTTCCTCAAACCGACAAAAACCCTCCCGGCAACATCAGACTAAAAAAGATTGTTTTTAGTTGAAATGTTGCTTTCGGCGTTAAACACGTTAAAAGCTTTTGGTGTGTTTTATTACACGCAATACTCATCAACATAGCATGTCCAGAGGATGATTTAAGGAAGCCCCATCATGCACTGCAAAAGTGTTATCACTAGCGTTTCAACTGCCACTTTACTTTTCAAATCCCATTGAATTCTGTGCAAAAGATGTTGTTTAAGAATTGTGTGTGTGTCATTATTACTTGGTCGATTTCAGAACAAAAGTGATGTATGCATAAAGGATAATTCACACTTCTGTAGATAACATAAAATGTGAAATCGACCAGCAATTTGAATGTGTTTTTATTGTAAATATATCAGTCCAAATTCAAATTTAACCATGCACGTCTATGCAGTGTGCGAGCAGTGGTGTCATGTTCACTCACACAGCTGTGCTAACCGCAAGTCAACACATTGGCGTGATGGGTAGTGCTTAAATCATCCTCTGTAGCATGTCTATCTACAATAATTACTTTACTTTTCTCTGTTGTTGATAAATAATAGCTAATGAATGAAAAGCTTTTAATTCAATATAACTTATTGTCTTTGGGCTGTGAATTATTTTCTTTGTTTTGCAAAATTCACATTTATCCAAGGTTCAACTCAGGATAAGTTGGGATTTTTTATTGCACAAGAAGACGTGCTTGTTGTAGATGATAACTATCGATACATCACGATCCCAAAGCAGTACAATGTAAAACCTGAATGTTATTGATCTTCTGTAATTAATTAATAATCGCGAAACCAGAAAAGGGGGTGTTGAAGATGACAACAATGACCTGTGTGTCGCAGATATTGACGCTGTTAATTGTTTGTTGGCATGGTTTGCAACTGAGTGCAGCACAAAATAATCCAGAAGGTAATCTACTAATACCCGGGTGGGGAACTCAACTTTAGAAGTGACGGTATGTGTCTGTCAATAGGCCTCTTTTTTTTAAAGTTGAATATACCCGACATGCCCGATGACCCCCTTTTTTGAAAGTCATAACGGATGAACCCTCTTTTTAGGTGCGGCTACCCAATGAACCCCTTTTTTTATATCTGGAATTGTATCATCAAAATGCCACAAAATAATGCGGAAACTTTCATATTCTCTTATTCCAGCAAATTTGTACCGCAAATTCATCATCCAACATGTCCAAAAATCAACATCAATTCAGTCACAGTTTAAGGCAAAAACATGAAATCTGGTGATTTTGCGCCAACCCTATAGCAATCATTTTTGTACTTTCTCATAATTTTTCAAAACAACATGTGCTTGTGGCTGTAAGATGGACCAAAATAAGTGTGTATGTATGTGTGGGTGTGTGTGTGGGGGGGGGGGGGCTCATTTGATATTATATACCTCATCTAAAGATTCCCGCCACATTACTGGTCGACATACGATAGATCGCCCAATAAATAACTTAAAAAATATTCTTGATGTCCTTTTTGCCATGGTTAGCTATGGATATATTCTGTAGATTTAGTCCATTGATTGAGGACAGTGACCATTGTTGAGGAGTTTTAAAAGAAGATAAGTAAATGCCATGCCAGAAGCTCAGTCATCCGGTCACAGATTGACCTCGATTTTCTTTTCACAGCGCTTGCCGTGGTCCCGGCCGTGGTCATGGAGATTGCTGGAAATGGGTCTTTTAAAGATTTTTTTGTGTGTGTCTTTGAACGACAAATTGGTTGAGATAACTACATGTTTCAGCAGGTAAAGGATCATTACATCTACCTATCATGAAATTATTTGAAAAACTAAATAAAGTTCTGTGTACGTGAAGTCCAATTTGGCTTAAGAAAGTCAAGACCACGCAAAAGGTGAAGCTTCACAATTGTGATGCGATCAAGCAAAATCAGTCGGAACTCGCAAATATTGATTTTGAGATATAGCCAAACAAAGGTAACATTTCCTTTTCTTTCCTATTGTTTGGGAAACTCTTTAATTGCTCATGACTTTGGAACTGTTTGTTCAAATTCAATGGGGTTTTCTGCAAAATGCAGCTTTGTAAATGCCTCTTACTATCGTGTAAGAAACTGAGAAATTAATATTTCCGAGTTCCGACTGATTTTGCTTGATCGCATCACAATTATTACTTGCCCAAAAGCGAGCACGCCATTGAAAATACACATAGAATTTCGCGCCTACATGTAGTTTGTTTCCTGGCAAGTGCATTGATGTGTAGCCATCTAACTAAATAACAATGGGGCCTTTGTAGTACACAAGGACAGTGTGATGTATGCATTTTGCTGACAGGAAACCAGTCAAGAATAATGTTGTAACGACCCGTTGTCTGCCTGTTTATAATTGAGAAGCTTTATATTTTGCGTGGTCTTAACTTTCTTAAGCCAAATTAAACTTCACGTACACAGAATTTTATTTAGTTGAAAGGCTCAGCTTCCATCTGATATCCTTTATTTTTTGGTGGGGTGAAATTTTATTCAGGTTTTAGTTCAGTAAAATTTGCTAATTTTCGACTACACATTTTACCATTTAAATTCACAGTTTTTTAAATAATTTAATGATATGCAGATGTAATGTTCCTTTACCTGCTGAAACATGTAGTTCTTTCAACCAATTTGTCATTCAAAGACAAAAAAATCTAATATTTGAAAGAACCATTCATCTCCAAAATACTAGCGAGTCCTGTGAAAAGAAAATCGAGGTCAATCTATTCAAACCGTATATGGTGGATAATTAGTTCATTTAATAGCTTTCATCGATTGGTATTATTATATGGGTGAATGAGCTTGAATGGACATGAGTCACAAAAGGATTGGTTGTCTCCATAGGGCCTGTAGTTAAGCTTCTTCTTTTTTTTTGAACTGGCCGGTAACTAAGTCTTTATTGGGCGATCTATCGTATGTCGACCAGTAATGATCTGATTGGTTAAAAGCGCGAGCATAGTTTTAATTATATACTTCATTAATATATTCTTGTTCATTGATTGGTTAAAAGTGGATCACATGACCAAAAATAGTTCTACCATCAGTACTCCTATCCGTAAATAGTACCTCTAAGCCGTAAATAGTATTTTCAATGTTCCGGATGAGCCGTAAATAGTACCTCCAAGCCGTAAATAGTACTTTTGACCATGCATTCCGCGTGCGCGCATTCGATGCGACGGAACAGTTCACGCACGCGAAACTGCCATAGCGTCATTTCGCGCTGCTGTAATTGGTTAGCCTGATTTTAGGCTATTCGATTTTTTGAAGGGTAGGTTGTGCTTAAATTGGTCGTGCTGTTCACTCAGGATAGAAGCGGGAGAGTCAAAACGTCAAATGATTTTCTTTTAACAAATCAATGAACAAAGAACATATTAATGAAGTATATAAAACAAATATATACTGCCTTTATTCGAAGTTCTGGTTAAAACTATGGTCCCTCGTTGAGATCAATTAATACTAAAATAGTACTATTGATCTCACTTCGGGCCACAGAATTCTATATACACAAGAACCGGTCATCCCTATACCGCTGCGTGGCCGCAAACGTAACCGTCCCGGCTGAAAAATGAATCAAAAAAGGTACGGCAAGACTTTTTCGCATCACGTACGTCGAAGTTCACTTTCCAATTATGCAATCTGTAGTTAGGATAACGAAAACGACTGGTAAGCAAGTCTACTAAATTATCTCAAAATCTGAAGGAAACAAATGGCGGACCCGTCGCCGGACCCTTTCCACACCACTCCACGCCATACATAAATTCTCCCAGTCACATTTCCCCAATATGAAATTTAAAAAAGTAAAATTTAAATTTTGCTTCTTTAAAATTTGGCAGAGGCGGGGTTCGAACTCACGGCGCCGCTTATAATGCTCTATGAGCCTAGCGCCTTAGACCACTCGACCACTTGTCTTCATGGAATTCATTTGAAACTTATTCGTGTGAAACTTATTTGAAGATATAATCGCAACTTCAATATAGGCATACCACGTGACAAGCAAAAGCAGAAAACGTACCATATTTTGGAATTTTATTTGCCTAAATACATTAATGTGTATTAATAGCGATCAATTGTTGTTAATCCGACCATAAACATGATAAATGCGCGTCTATATGGACAATACATGATATCGATTTTGACACGTGCTCTCACGGTGTCAGTACATTTCCATGGTCAGTAAAATACTATAGAGGAACCTACCATTTTCTTGTATACACGTTCGATGTTTTTATCAATTACATAAAATTCCATTTTAGACCCCAAATGTTTTTTCAGGAAATAAAAGATTAGATTACCATAAAAACGAAACAGTAATCTTTTGCCGGGTCTAATGTAATATTCACATAGGATTTTCAACGTTTTTTTTTTCTATCCTTATTCTTGCTCAATTAAAAACATTTTTTGGCGTATATAAAATTGAAATAAAATTCTCTGCCTCTTAAACGGCATCAAATGCGCCATAATTGGGTATCACGAATCGTTATATATGATGTGCAGTTAATATTCATATTTTCTTTTATACAGAGGATGCTTCAGTTTTGACAGGAAATTTTTTTTCTTGAAAACCCTCTCACTCGGTTATTTTAAAAAGGTAACCACGCTTCCCTAGAATGTGCAATAAATTAGCATTAAAATTTTTCTTATTCTAACAGCAAGCGTTTCTAGAATGTATTTTGGCGAAATGTGGTGTGGACCCTTTCCAGAACTAATACAGCATATCTAGCCCTTATCAACATGGGGTCATCGGTTTGAATATTTTCCTTATATAAAAAACTAACATCTCCGCTATATGGTATTTCATGATATAACATTAATGGAAAGAAAAGTGCAAATGCTTTTCGTGTTTCGAATCGGACGAGTGACAAGCTCTAATGACGTCATGATGTAAACAACGTAATTGTCATTAATAATTAATTAGGTAAACCCAAATATGGAGGTATCCAAAAGTATGCGAATTCGAAGTTCGACTAATCAGAATACGACCCTGGTATCCAATTCTATGCAAATGAGTTGAAGGAGGTTACGTGAACACATATACTTATTCTCATCTAGCTTTACTAAAAGATCTTTGCCTCGGGCCCATAGTTTTAACCAGAACTTCTCATGGCAGTATATATTTGTATACTATGCCCGCAAAAGTAACTATTCCCCGGGCATTGTTCTGCGCTTTTATGTTCAGTTTCTTTTAATTGTTCTGCGCGCATGTGCTTTGTTCCCAGCGTAAAATGTGAGTAAGGTGGTACTACATACACCCCCTGATAAATTTTGTGACTAATTTTGCATTTTTCTCACAAAATAACTACACACTGGTAACAAAAGTTATGTATATTATAGGGGTAAGGAATTCAATTACTTCACACTGAGATTTCAGTGATTCAGGACAAGTGGTTCATTATTTATGTTGAGAAATGTGGTACATTCTAGCGGTACCTCTTTTCTTATCATAAATAACGTCTATCTATCTTGCGGACGCATCCGAGAAAGAGTATACAATTCTTTTCCAGGAATCTCTATCAGCCATCAGATTTGGGAGGTCATTAATTTCTTGATTGACGTCCCTTGCCACACAGTCAATGTAGTTGAATGGTCTTCTTCCTCTACATGTTCGTGGAAGCCTCATACAGATGACATCTTATTTGGTCTTTTGCTCGGTAGCAGTGGCCTGCAAATCTGGCTCGCCGTTGAGCAAGGATGGAGGACACCTGTGGAACACCATCGTAGATCTCTGCTTTGGTTTTATGTTCACGCCAGGATATATTTCAAACCCTCATCAACATACCGCTTGTCTTGAGTCACTGAAATTCCACTGTAGTAACCATGGTAACTGGATTCCTTGACTCTATAATATACATAACTTTTGTTACCAGCCCTGATAGCCAGAATGGAGTCAAGTGACTCTATAAGTGCAGTAAACTAGCACTGACTCTCCAAAGGAGTCACCTAATTATCACAGGAGAGTCAGTTGACTCTACCTGTGGGTCAATTGACTCTACATTCAGAGTCGTCGACGGAGTCAAGAAATGTATGACTCTTCAAGGGAGTCAGACTATGTAATTGCTTGGCTCTTGACACCATGGAATGTATATTCTCCCATTCTAAGGGGATGGTGGTCTCCATCGTGTTGTCTGACAATCGCCAATGGCGTGAAACTCAAGAGTAAAGTCTCCTATTCCGGTAGGTCTATACTTTGAATTTTTATCTTGATGTACATCTATGTGTATCATTATTTTGTCTAAAATGACTCTATATTGGGAGTCAAATGACTCCTGTGTAGAGTCATCAACAGTGACACTTCAGCGGAGTCAAGAAATGTATGACTCTTTAAGGGAGTCAAATGACTCTCAATATGGAGTCATTTTAGACATAGAGTCGCAGAGTGGCTGGACTCTACTTTTAGAGTCACCTAGACTCCAGTTTGGCTTTCAGTGCGTGTGTTATTATTTTTATGAGAAAAATGCAAAAATAGTCACAAATTTATCAAGGGGTGTAGTATCACCTTAATGTTTTGAAATATACCCTCACCTTTGCGGTAGGGTATGATTCATAAGCTACCACCTTATTCATTGACTGCATTATGTAGAATCACATCTTGAAGTACGATCATGAAGCAATTCCTGGAGAGGGCAATCCCTCATTTGCATGTGACGCTTTCTTATTTAAATTAGCCATTGTGTTATTGCTTAATATTCATATGTTATGGGGAGCACTTTACACCACCAGGTTGGGCAAGTCATGAATAATTTAGCGTTGTGAAGCCAAATAAACTTATTATTTCCCAGGCTTGAAAAAAAAAAATTACAGGCAGAGGTGGGAATCGATCTCGGTACCTCCCGGTTAAAAAGCACAGTGCAAGACCGCTAAGCCAGCTAAATGTCTGTTGTGAGACGTGTAACATTAAATCAGTATTAAAAGACGTAGATTCTTATTTTGGGCTCAAATTGTAGAAAAGGGAAATATTTGTCTCTGCTCTAAAGAAAATAAAATTGAGATCTTCAAAACAAAATGTTACGGCCCTATTGAAAAAAAAAAGATTGATATCAAAATAACTTTAAATTCATTTCACGAGGCGGCATTGTCACAGACGAACACTATAGGCTAAAAACTAGGTCCTCACCACTAGACGACGTCGTAGCACAGCGGTAGAGCATCAGACTGGTGATGCAAAGGTTGTTGGTTCGAGTCCTCCTGTCAGCAATGTTTGTTTTTGTGAATGCAATGCTACGATCCCATTTGTTCAAATTTTTCTTATTTATTTATTTCTTTTTTTATTTATTTATTTATTTATTTGTTTATTTATGTAAATAATTATGCTTGTATTTATTTTGTTTAATCACTCACTCACACTCTTTAGAAAAAAGGGCTCTTGGTCGATCAGTTCATTTATTCATTGTTTGATGGTTTGATATGATATGTCTATTGATTGAAATTGAATATCATATAATTTATTCATATTCATTGTTTGTGAATTGATTGATTAATTAACTGATTGATTGATTTGTTGAGCCGGTGCAAGTGAGTGCGTGAAATGTTAGAGGTGAGTTACTTGAACAAGCCTTAATAATTATAATAAATAAATAAATAAATAAATAAATAAATAAATAAATAAATAAATAAATAAATAAATAAATAAATAAATAAATAAATAAATAAATAAATAAATAAATAAATCGCTTTCCCCTCTCAGCCTGCAAAAATATTGTGACCACCCCCTGTTGCACATTCAAATTATTGGGATCCCAAATAATGATTAAATACATCAGATTTGTAGATGTAGGCCTACAGTAAAAAAACCTTTTTTTAAAAAACTAAACCGATATTTTACTCATTATTGACCATGGTAGGCGAAACCGTCAATAGTGATTAAAGAATTTTTGTTCAAAATAAAATTTCCATATCATAAGCGTTTCTGGACCTTTACTATTATCCTCCCCCTCCCCCCAGGGGGGGGGGGGTACTCACGTATAAGGTTTTCCACGAAAAATCCATAGACATGGGTCTCCCTTTTAGATTTTCGGTGCTATGTGTGAAAAACATGCCGGAAAACATGTTGCTTTTACTATTTTCAAGCTCAAATCCTTAGATATGGGTCCTTACTTTCCTGACAATCCTTAGATATGGGTAGGGGGCCTACCTATTTTCGGTAAAATCGTGACCCTTAGAAATGGTTATGGGTTCGGAAGCTCGGGCCTCACATCTCCGTCGAAAAATAATCCAAGTACCCGCCCCCTGGTTATCCTAAGCCTTTTAAAGCGTTTTAAGGCCAAAATCACACCCCTCACCCCAATTTTACCCTCCCCAGGACTCATAATTATTCACAGCCCCTGATAATCTCCTAAATTATTCATTATTGTTTTTTTGATGGACCTAAGCTCCTGTAATAGGCCTATGCATGCACATATTGAATACAGCAAGCTACATTCAAATTATACATGCACGATGCAAGTGCTATTCCAGAAACGCTGCACATCAGTGACATCACTTAATTAATATTACTACCGGTAGTGAATAGCAAGCTTCGAAGGTTGAAAGTGCGCCCGCTTTACTACCTGAGAGCAATCCGGTAGTGGCGTTTCAATTTATTACGTGTTGGGAAATCCACAAGATCAAATAGAACGGTGAGTGATGATTATTTACTTATTTTTAAAACAAACTTCTTAGGCCAGTTATAAACTACGTTCACGGCCGACAACTATAGTTTGAATGATATTTATTATCACACGAGGAAATAAAACAAACGAATATGGCGCCTCACGTGCTTCAGGTCAGGTCAGTGGTCAAAGGTTTTTTATCGCTAAATCGCTGGCTGAATATCGTATCAAATTCAAGTGATACACTACCGTCGTATTATTGACACCAATTCCTAATTTCGACATTACTATTGCGAAAGGTTATTCCATTATCAAATTAGTAGACTTTCTGTAAAAAACAAATCACTGGTGCCTGATGGGAAATACTAGTGCGCCATCACCGGATTGCTCCCTGCTCTGCTAGCTGGCGCACTTTCAAGCTTGGTACTCGCATTGAACAGGCAGAGTTCGCAAAACTAACGGCGTCGTTATTTGCCAACCCTAAAAGGGATCGAAATTAATTATTCATAACCGATCGATAACTGGCCTCATTTTCTAAATAGCAAACCAGCGGGATTTGTCATAGGTTTGCGTTGATAATAGAACAACCGTGAAGTTAGTGTCACCCCCTTGGTACGATTATCGGACTCGACAAACCAGCAAAATCTTAGCAGACTGGAAGTACGTCGACAACATGGTGATTGGGGAACAGTTTGCTGCTTACAATTCTGTGACGTCGACTCGGAAATAGATATACTTTTAACGATGGATTATTTGTGCATACTTCTCGGATACAAAGGTGTTCTCTCATACAGTAATCATTTGGACGCAACCGCATCTCAAAACAATTTTCTATCTGAAGTCCACTTAGAACTGACACACTATGCCAAGGGATGGCCTTTTACATGATGCACTTATGGTCCATGGCAAGCCCGATTCGACCTTTGTGGCATTAAACCCAGTTAACAGGATATTAATCCAGTAAATCGATTCTGTAAAGCAAATAAGCTCATGCATTCGATCACTAACGACAACCAGCTTCGGTCGATTACCCCAGCTGCAGCGTGTGTAAACTCTAATTTGCATAGAGGCTGTACGTGAAATTATTGATTGGCTCCAAACAAAGGATTTGAACCGGTGCACCGTAATCATGTCGCAGTGCAGTCCATTCAATCAAATGTTGTCATCAACCTATTTGATCGCAGTGCATTGTTATGTGTGTGAGACGAACTGTCGCGGTTGATTGCAATCAAACAAACGATGTCTTATGTATTACTTTGTTCCGTGATGAAAATCGTGATGTTTTATTTAATCACTCTCGAAAAAAGTATTTCTTTTGTAGGCCTATTACTTTGTTTTGTGATGAAAATCGTGATGTTTTATTTCATCACGCTCTAAAACAAACGATTTCTTATGTATTACTTTGTTTCGTGATGAAAATCATGATGTTTTATTTCATCACTCACGAAAAATTGATTTCTTATGCATTACTTTGTTTCGTGATGAAAACCGTGATGTTTTATTTCATCATCACGCTCTAAAACAAACGATTTCTTATGCATTATATTTGTTTTGTGATGAAAATCGTGATGTTTTATTTCACCACGCTCTAAACAATAATTATAGTTAAATGCATTTTAAGAAAAAAATCTTATTAAAACAGTATGTTGTTTAGAAAAAATGTAGAAAGTGATGATGATGATGATGATGATGATGATGATGATGATGATGATGATGATGATGATGATGATGTCTCCAAAAGTGTCCCGGGTTTTTTCTTGCCCTAAATCGTGCGTATCTATTAATAAGGCACTTCAATAATCAATAATCAGTCCGTGACGGCCTCCACTAACTAGCTACTAACTTGGGTTATGGGCGCTGAATTTCATGTTCACTGTCACTTACTCATCAGCGAAGTACGACCCCTTGTCAACCTCCTACAGTACCCAATTTCGGCATACTATGTAAGAAACTCATCATGATGATCGAACAGAGAGTACTTTAAATGTAGCTTGTACCGTTTTCGTGTGGCATTCTTCAGAAGTGAGCGGTCCGTTTACCAAAATTTTCGGTCAAATCTCCATTCAATTAACACGGGACGTTGGCTAGCTATGTCTTGCCCTCACTCACTATTTTACCAAAGTACGAATATTTCTGAGCATCTAACCTAGCTGTAATTTTAGGTCATGTTAGAGGAATATATTTGCTAGAAGTTTTTGAGAGTACTTTTAATATTGGTCGGTTATTTTTCACACATTGACGTTAACTAGACAAATGCCTATTCTTCTAACATGGCACGATTTGTACAGGTCACAGCTCAATGGTGAGAGCACTGTGTATTGTGTATAGGAAAACGGACAGTAACTGCAGTATGATGGGGCCTTTTACATCACTCTTTGACTTCAGTGTTAGTAATTGGTCACAACCGTCGTGTGGTTCATCAAATAATTTGTATCTTTCTTGCCTAACCGGTAATTATTTTTTAACTAGTTTTACGTATCATTATGGTCATGATAATGATTATAATCATCATCATCATGATCATCATCATCATCATCATCATCATGATCATCATCATCATCATCATCATCATCATCCATCATCATCATCCATCATCATCGTCATCGTCATCATCATCATCATCATCATCATCTTCATCGTCGTCGTCGTTGTTTTTGACGTCTTTAGTCCTTCATAATCAATAACAGTTATCTTAACTTGGACCTTTCCTGTTGTTTTGATTTGTTTCTTTGTTTTTTCTTCGCAGATGATGATGCCTTTCAGTGGAGAATCGTAAATGAATATTCTGAACCCTCTTATAAAGGAAGACTTGAAATACGAAGAAATACTGAGCCGTGGGGATCTGTCTGTTTAGATTTTAGCATGGAACATGAAGTGCATGACATTTGCACTTCCCTCGGTTATAAATCGAATAATCCAATAATATATGTTTGGGAAGGTAACAGTCCAATCGCAGCTATCTGGAATAAATTACATTTACTCGGTGTAATGTTAGCAGGTGGCTGGAAAAATGTGCGTTGTGTTAACAATCGCGTTATTCACATCGCCTGCGATCCAGGTAAGTTTATCTCTATCCATGCGGGTGTCGATAAACAATATATTTCCAAATTTGTTTCACATTCGAAAAGCACAGAAATGTAAATTTTCATGACTATATTTGGAATCAGCATGAAAAATGCATGAAAATGAGTACGAACAAGCATAAGTAGTGGTTCTGGAGATAGCTCTTGATAAGTTATTTAAAAAGGCTTTTCATGTTTAAAAATCTATGGCTAGCACCCAGAGTTTTTCGGAACTAGAGATAGATGCCGTTGGTGGCGTCTATGAAGGGGCTAGACCCGGCTACCTGTACATGTATAGACCCGTGACGTCACGCAGACGTCACGGGTCTATTAGATCTGTCGATTAAATGCACTTTTTTGGCCCAGATCTATGCTGTTCGTATATTTATCTGCGTTTCCAACCCTTTTGAAACCATTCTAAGGCATTCCATGCGCTACAATGTCAAAATTGTGGCTACATCATAGATATCTCAGGCATCTCAGAGCATTACCTGGTTTTTCCATATGAAAGTAATTAAGGTGTTCCATCAAAGCTTTCGTCGTGTGCTGCCACCTAGCGGTGGTTCCGGGAACGTTGCGTCCAGCGCATAAAATATCTCTCCCCGTCTTTTGTTCACCCATACCTAGCATGCGTCTTATTTGCTTGTCTTTGTCTATTGGGTTACATTATATCACAGGAAATCAAACCATTGGCAGATGGCGTCTTGTGAATGGCACCACTCCGTACGACGGACGCCTTGAATACAGATTTGACGACAACAATGAATGGAGAGTTATAGGTCTGGATTCTGATCAGCCTGAAACTGACGTCATTGACTACTTACATCGTATTTGTATAGGCCTCGGTTTTCCTTCATTTTTGGGATATTACACACGTACCAGTATCAAACCTTATGATGAAGTCGTATATAAAATTGGTGCCTATAAAGAAATGAATTCGTACATTCAAGATCGAATTTTGAACATTCGATGTTCACCGAGTAAGCCTTTGATACCGTATTTGTTCTAGCAATCTTTTCTTCAAAGCGCGCTTGGTCTCATCAATATACTGCAAATTATTGCTGCCCACATTTCTTACAAGTAATGTACATGTACTAAACCACGTTGGTAGCAGTGCATTATTAAGAGGGTGGTTGGTGGTAAATCGTTGCCCACAGGGGCGTAACCAGACCTGACCTTCCGGGGGGCAAGATTGAAAAATTTCCCAATTTCTGATAAAAAGTTTTAGTATTTATGTGCGAAGCGTTAAACGGGTGGGTCCAGGGGCAAAGCCCCGGCGGGGGTCAATGGGGCGGAGCCCCTTGAAGCTCCTGGTTTTTGGCATATTAGAAGCTGCTAAAAAATCAGTGTTTCAGAGTACACATTTCTCAATGAAAGTAGTATAGATCTTCTTCCCTCTTTCTTTCCCTTTTCTCTTCTCCCTTGAGTCCCTTCCTTCCTCTTTTCTCTTCTCCCTTCCCCTTTTTTCTTCCCTCTTTTTCTTTTCTTCTTTCCCCTTTCTCTTCTTCCCTCTTTCTTTCCTTTTTTCTCTTCTCCCTTCCCCTGTTTTCTTCCCTCTTTTTTCTCTTCTTTTCCCTTTCTCTTCCCTCTTTTTCTTCCCTCTTTTTCTCTCCTTCCGCCCTTTTCCCCTTCCCAATTTTTTTGCTCTTCTTCCCAGTTGTTTTGTGTCGGGGGGCAGCTTGCCCCCGGTCCCCACTGGTTACGCCACTGGTTACCCAGTGACATAGCTAAAGAAATCCGAAATCCTGACTGATGACAATCACGGTCGTTTCAAATATTGAGTTTCAGTATTGGTTTGGGTCACGTGGTTTCCTATTATCCTGCCTAAGCTCGGACTGACGTCATATATATTGAATATTTCAAAGTCAAGTGATGAGACATTGCCTGAAATTGATCAGCAGTTCGTATTTACACAGCCGTGACGTTAGTCACGGCTGTGTCTTTTTTCTTACAGGTTCTTCTTTCTTTCTTCTTCTTTCTGTCAACCATTACATTTGCTCTAGCACTCACATACTTACATCGATTTTGACCTAACTTGGTCATAATGATCAATGACCATGCCCCTACATGTCACATGAAACTTGTGGGGTCAAAGGTCACGCAGGGGTCATAGGGTCAAAAACGTGATTTCAACTAAAATGCATCTTCTCCCACAAATTACGTAGGACAGTGACGCCACTTGCACACATGCATGGTTATTACCCAGTGTATATGGGGTGTACACAGATTTGGGGTCAAAGGTCATTAAGGGGTCACTTCCGGTATAAATCGAAATATCTTCAAAAATTTTTACAAGCTAAGGAAAACATACGACAGTAACGGTATGTACACATATGAGTTGCAGTTACCCAGTGTATATGTGGTATTTTTTATTTGGGGTCAAAGGTCATTAAGGGGTCACTTCCGTTATAAAACGAAATACCTTTAAAATGCATCTTCTCCCACAAATTACGTAGGACATTGACGTGACGCCACTTGCACACATGCATTGCTATTACCCAGTGTCAATGTGGCGTACACAGATTTGGAGTCAAAGGTCATTAAAGGGTCACTTCCGGTATAAATCGAAATATCTTCAAAAAATTTTATCAGCCAAGAAAAACATAGGAGAGTGATGGTATGTTCACACATGAATTGTGTTTTTCCAATGTATATGTGGTATTTTTTTAAATTTCGGGTCAAAGGTCATTAAGGGGTCACTTCCGGTCTGAGACGAAAATCCTTCAAAATGCCTCTTCTGCACAAATAACATAGCAAAGTGATGCCACGTGCACCCATGCATTGACATTAGCCAATGTCTATGGGGCTTTCATATATTTTGAGGTCAAAGGTCATTAAGGGGTCACAACACGGCTGTGTTCGTGGTCTTAGACCACAGCTAAGTCTAGTTTATATTTAGCTTATACATTTAAGGTTGAAAGTGGTGCCATTCCATCACATAAGATGTCAACATGTGTTTTTAATGATTTTTTATATGAAAAGGTTTGACTACAAAAACGATTCTCTTATAAATGCATCTACGCACAGTTTCCACCTCGATACACCCGAGCACACATCCATTTCCAGCACAGCGAGTCTAGCCTAGTACGCAGTCTGTGTTATACTACACGGTTGAGTGCATTGCATCATAAGAGCTGTGTGAGATCTAGTGGAAATTAGGATTCTGTGATTGGTTTTTGTCAAAACCTCGAGTGTTCCCTTCATCCAATCAGATTTGTTTTAAATATATCTATTGACGGATTTGTGGATTAAATAAAGACGCGATGGAAGTATAAATAACGAATGAATTTTGAATGAATGAATAAATGAATGAATTAATGAATGAATGGATAAATGAATGATGTAATGAATGAATGAATGAATGAATGAATGAATGAATAAGAGTTTGAAAGCGCAATCAGTTGGTGAATTTATAGACCCTCCCTCGGGTCCATGGAGAACGACTGGTAATGTAGATTACACAGCATTAAAAATCAACCCAATACGGCGTGGGGAGCGGTCACTGAATTTTAGCGTTCAATGTAGGAGGTGTGATTAGTGTAGTGGCATCAATTTTGTAGAAAGAGGAATTGGTTTTGGGCGCTGGGAAGTGGTTTTGGTCGCTGTGTATTTAGAATCGGGGTGGGGTGGGTGGGGTGGGGTGGGGTGGGGGTGAAGGACTATGGCATATTTTGATAGGCTATTATGTAATTATGTATCGGTCCATTATCCAGGCCGGACCGAACCGAGACTGTGGGACAGTCTAGTGAATTTATAGATTCCAACTTCCCAGTTGGAAGTGTTTCTTTTGACCGTCTATGCAGAAAGGGCGGGAAAAAGGGTGGATTACTTCATTCAATGAAATAATGATCTCTGTACTTTCCAAAGTGGGAACTGAATTATGTTTCTTCTTTTAGATGATACCACACCTCTTCGACTTATCGGGAATCCAACTAAAACGGCTATTTTGGAAGTCTCCAATGGTATATCATGGGGCAGGATCTGTACCGACAATTGGAACCTTCATAGTGCCCACATGTTGTGTCGTCAGTTTGGATACAATGGGGCCTTAGCTGCGCTTACTATTCCAAATAATGGGTCAGAAAACAAACCTAAGGAGGTATTCGGGACACTTAGAGCTTTTGGATGTAAATGGACCAAACGGAACTTTGATTCGTGTCTGAAGGGCGAGATAACAGCTAGTTGTGAATGCAGGAATGATAACGCAGGAGTAATATGTAGTAGGAATTTAAAAAAACTTACCATTCTAAGTGAAAAGCGCCCTCTCTGGCAATTAGAAAGTACCGTTGTTAACGTCAAGGGCGTAGTCTTAGCTCTCAAATGCCGTTTGTTCTGTTCAATTTGCTTGTTTTAATCTCGAGATATGTTTAGTTAAAGACGAAAGGGTAAAATCACAATTGTGCCACTTTTACTAGGGAAGAGGGCTTTACATGTAACAGTGATCATGGTGATAGCATCAAGTTTATCAAGAGTTCCTTCGTGAAATTAAAACAATGCATCAATTACACAATACAAAATGTTTTTGAATGTTTTTACTGTTTTATTATGATGCAGGAATGATGATTCTCTTTTACCACTAAAAAAGAGATTAAAAGATAAATAAATATTTCACATTCTGCTGTAAAAATTAAATACATGTGCATGTGAATGATTTTATCATGGTAAATACTGTTCTCTTAGTCACTTAAGACATGTTACAAGACAAACAAATATTGCGCACTTATACATGTTATATAGGTTAATGAACGCGTATTACTTGTTGGGAGAGATATTAGACAAAATAATGCACGCGTGCTGATGTTGATGCGTTTAATACATGCGCCCCGAAAGGAGGAGTGCATTAGACGCATCAACATCAACTATCATTGATTTACATGTACAGCTCTCTTCTCTTGTAAAAGTGGCACAATTGTGATTTTACCCTTTCGTTGTTAAATAAACATATCTCGAAATTGGAACAAGCAAATAGAACAAAACAAACGGCATTTGAGAGCTAAGAATGCGCCCGTGACGTTGATGTAAGCATTATGTCACAACGGTATTTTCTAATTGCCAAAGAGGGCGCTTTTCACTTGCACAATTGTTTTTGAGACAGGCTGTATAGGCTTAAAGCATCATTTGTCATCATCATCCGCATCTTTAAAGATGATCATCCATAGCATCATCATTTTTATATAATAATACTTGAGGTTAATGGCATTTTTATTCTTTCCCGCGAGGTGGTAAGGAAAGATTGATTTAATATTATATCTCCTTACACTCTTATTTTCCCGTATACGAAATCCTTAAGGGGGTACTACACCCCTGCCCAATTTTTTTGCCTATTTTTGCATTTTTCTCAAAAATTATAGCGCATAGGGGACAAGTAAGATATGTATATTATAGGGGCAAGGACTACAACTTCTGCACTGGAAATTTTATTTCAGCACAGGCAACAGTTGTGAAGTTACAGTCAAAAATGAGGGAAAACAAATATTTGATCAATAAATCAATAACTACTTGCTTTGAGTTGCTGAATTTTCAGTACAGTAGTTGTAGTCCTTGCCCCTATAATATACATATCTTACTTGTCACCAATGTGCTATAATTTTGAGAAAAATGGGAAAATAGGCACAAAATTGGCCAAGGGTGCAGTACCCCCTTAAACAACTCTATGCAATCGAAAGCAACGGGTTCACTACATGGCGCGGTAAATTGGTTAAAAGTTGTAACTCTCTTCACGGTTTAAGAAACCTAATCAATGGTTGGTTATATTTGTAACTTTTGACATATTAAACAGCGAAATTCGGCGTTAATCATCCTGAATTAAACATCTAAACAACTTAGTTGTTTACAAAAATTAACCACATTATTGTTTACATATATTTATTTTTATTCAGATATTGTTTACTTATTTAATGAATTATATTGGGGTCATGAAATTGGATATTCATTTCTTTCTTTCTTTTTTCATTCTTTAAAAAAAGTGTTGACATCAGAGTTGCTGCCAGGCAATGATCATAAATTTGCTTGGATATCCACATCTAACTAATTTCCTTCGGCATGTCTTCCGTCCCATGTACACCGGGATGTACACAACGAGGTCCATACATATGATGATAAACATGATAAAGCAAGACAATCATTTAGGAAGGATCAGACCAAAACAAACAAACAAAAAACAGACAGATACCGTCCCGTATATCCAATCCATGTGTATCAATGCCTAGAAATGTCTCTGTATTCGTTGCTATGCCTTCACAACACTATACGGATGCATGCATGCATTCACTATACACGGTGCATCGATCGCGTATCGAATTTACACTGCACTGAGCTGACAGATTCGAATAAAGTTCGATCTGTAAAACATCCAAAACCTCTCTATAATCGCCTGTCATGGTAATCCACCAAAAAAACGTTGGCAACGTAAAGAAAGCAGCAAGTTTAAAAAGCCCCCACCTCGGCTCACTTTTTGAAACTTGGTCCCATTTTGAATATCAACAGCAAATCGGTGTTTTTAACGTTTAAACAACAGCATCATTGCCATTAACATGCCTGCTTGTTATTCGTCTAATTCAATCATTGATCATGAACTTAATAATTATTATAAAACAAAACATATTATAGGATATTGGCCAAGAACAACACAATAACCTTTCTGATCGTTCCAGAATGCTAATAACTTAATATCACATCGGCACATTAAAGATACATAACACTTATGGGAATGTTTTAAGTTGATAATTATGACAAAGTTTAAATCAGTATCTTTTACAAATGGGACCAAGTTTCAAAAAGTGAGCCGAGGTGGGGGCTTTTTAAACTTGCTGCTTTCTTTACGTTGCCAACGTTTTTTTGGTGGATTTTATTTCTTTTTATGAATGTAGCCAAGCAGCTTTAAGTTTGGAAAGTCATCGGGTTACGAAGTACTCCATAAAACGAATAAAACGAAACATAGATGTTTGAAATTATATGTTATCCTTGATTTATGACAGTAAATAATTTAATAAAACTTTATCAGCCGTTTATTTTTTAAACTTGCTGGTCACAGCTACCGCGTGACTGTAATGTTAATAGGGATACATATACATTTTAATAAACTTTATTCAAGGCAACTAAGAAAATGTAAATATGAACAACACATACCCAATGTTGACGATGCCAGCGAGACACAGAGTCAGTGCGATTTACTTCAAATTGAAGCTGAGAAATGCGTGTATATGTAGCAAGGCTTATACTACGGAAGCGTCGAAGTGCCACGACTTAGCAAGATAATTATGTTTTAATGATTGTAGTTTTTGTAGCCCTGCGGGGCAATCTAGTTGGATATCCAAATTTCGCGGTTGATAGTTCTTTGTAGCACTGTGGGGCAATCTAGTTGGATTTACCTATTAAGCGGCGGTTGTTGGCGGTCTTTCGCGGTTTGTAGTTTTAATTTCCCTCATTCCTCATGCCAACCATGATTGTGGTTTTGTAGCCCTGCGGGGCAATCTAGTTGGATATCCAAATTTCGCGGTTGATAGTTCTTTGTAGCCCTGCGGGGCAATCTAGTTGGATTTACCTATTAAGCGGCGGTTGTTGGCGGTCTTTCGCGGTTTGTAGTTTTAATTTCCTCATTCTTCAAGCCCTGCTCTCTATCGGGGGTTCCGTGTGTCTGTGGTGGGGACAGTCCCTCCTATTAATAGGCATTTGGGTATTTTTGCCGCTTTGCTAATTTGCCTTTACGTAACTATGACTTTAGTGGCCTTCCATATTTGGTTGTATCTTTTTGGATACGTTTTTGTCCCTGCTGGCCTTCCATACTATATTAATTTTTCACACCTATAGAGTGTATGCAATAAACCAACCGGAACGGTATAACAATTGAAATGACAGTCATGTTGGAATACAGTTCTACGATAGCTGAAGATGACAAAGGGACAGGTCTCTAGATCGATCCAACAACCATTCATACATATCACATGTTTTATTGTCCTATTATCATGCGAATCGCCCCGTGGTAGGACAGAACTAAAATGAGAAAAATATTGGTAACATCTTGCTTTGATAAAAAAAAAATATCATAATAGCACTGGATGATTAAAATTGTTTTAACATTGATTAAAGACAATAAAATTATTGTTTAATAAAATATTGAAAAAATAAGTTGGTCATCGGATTTCGAACTCGAGTCCCCGGATTAGGAGTTCAATGCCTTAACCATTACACCACGAGACTCGGTTGCGAAATGGCGTGTCGATGTACAATATTTATTATATGAATTGATGTGTCGTCCGAAAAGAACAAAAGAATTGTGAAAAACTTGATTTTTTGGCGAACGGGGTTCGGAATTTGTATGTACGGTATTTCAGAAATTGCTAGGGTATAATTGGAAGTGAATCTGAAAAAGTAGTGTGAAGGTGATAACCAGGTAGACCTGTAGCAGTGTCTAAAAATTCTGGATCAGTATGATTTGCAACTAATTTTAGCTATGAAATACCGCGTGAAATGGAAGCAAAAATATTTGTTTATTACGAACAATGATTGACTGTAGGATTGGTGGCCCTTTTGAATTAATGAGTTGTCAAGATATTACACCTGGGACTGTAAATAACATTTAGCATGGTTTTAGATACATTTTGTACCCAGCGAAAAATAACATCGAACAATAGAAGTCAAGTGTTTTAATGTTAGCTGTAAATATAGTCTCGCGGGAGCATCTGTTATTAGTCTTCTTTATCAGTCTTTTTTTTTTAAACTTGCTGGTCACGGCTACCGCGTGACTCTAATTCAGTATTATCATTTTATTGTACTCATTAATCAATCTTATAATTAAAATAAGGGTTGCGCGAACTTTATTGACGAAACTATACTGATGTTGCTTAAACGCATGTTATTTTATTTACCTCGCAAATGTTTAAACAATATCAATAGCCCCTGATTAGCCCTTAAAATACTAGTAATATGTGACCGTCCACGTCGAACGCTCGTAAAGTCGGCCCCTGGTCAATTTTCTTTTCTTCCGTGTTTAGAAAATATATATCATAAGCTTTACAATGATATATCATTTGACTTCAAACAATATCCAGAAGCCGAGTTATGGCTTGTTAAACTTTGCTCCTTCAGTAAAAGGGTACACTATTTTGGTTCTACATTATATCTCTTTTGTATCGCTGGTATTACATATCAAATTGTCATAATTGGCGGTCACTTCAAATCATCCCCAAGTCAACGAGGTTCAGGAATGTCCTCTCATTGTTGATTGTTAGTTAACCCACCACTTGAACAGGAATCGGCCAAAGCAAACAAAGACTAGAGCCATTTATTAACTCTATACATAAGTATAAGCTTATTATCCTCTTCAACAATAGGATTAAAGATTGGCGTTTGACTGACACTAAAATGAGAAACATGTAGGACAAAAATTAGGTAAATATGAATACAACCTTTATGCACATTTTGCACTGTAACTCGAAAGGCCGACTTAACGAGCGGTTTGAGATGGATGGTCACATATATGCTGTTTAAAGCAAAAAATCGTAATCAGGGCAAAAATGTTAAAACAATTTTCTCCTAAACAGCGTTTTCTTAATATCAGCGATAAGAGTGTACAAGCTTGATGCCTGTCGCTAAAGAAGCGGAAGAAATATAATTTGGAACCTTCGGCTTATATGGCACACTATACACATCTATTTGACCCCTCAAGAAAGCCTCATTTGAACCCATCTCACTCAGTCAGTGTTGCCGATGCCTTATAAGCAGCGAAAGAAGCACAAGTCCGTGCTAAATGTCAATTGTGTTTTACAATATCACGTTTAGCCAACGGAGAAACACTTCATTGATAACCCATCCAATACCTATTGATGTATGTTGCTGCATCAACTCGTAAAGAAAACATACTTTCAAAACAAAAATATCCAAAACCGAGATCTAAAGTTAAGTAGTCATATGAAACCGTGGTAAACGATCTTATGTTATAAACTGTAGGACACTTTGCCGCTTTAACCGCATTATTGGCAACATTGTGTTCTGTACCTTTTGTACTGGATCGATGAGTATCTCAGTTGATAAATTCTGTCTCAAAACTATCGCCATGATCGACGGCTCCATCTAGACTCAGGAATGTTTTTTCATCATCACCACCACCACCACCACCACCACTACCACCACCACCACCACTACTCGCCATCCTCATTTTCACGTTTAATTAAATTTCAGACACGAATATCGTACCAGTAACAGCGTGGAATGTCAATCTGGTACCAGTGGAAGAATTCACTACCAATCTATTCACGATTGATGTCCGAAGTTTACCGAACATCACGGAATGGTACAAGTTATGCTCGAAAGACGCTCATCAATACCAATTTCTTTCTCATCAAATTACGTGCGAGACAACGAGAAATCATACCATTCAATATTCAATGAATTCGACAAAAGTTGCAATTTTACTTGATGCTTATTCGAACCCGCAAATCGGTTTTGTAAGCGGCACCTGCGCCAATTATGGATTAGTACAAAGTCATTACTATTGTAGAAAAGGTTTGAAGTGTCCAATAGCATTCTTCAGTGTGGGTGGGGGGTGTTAAATGTGTAAAAGTATTCTTTGTTAATAAATATACCGTACTTTGTGAGGGATATAAAAAACCCCGTAAAATTGTACTGATTTACCATGTTTACAATGATTTATTGTTTCAGTCTTACAACTTGCTAACTTAAATATGACTACGTCCATTTACCACGAGGAGAGTTGCGAAGGGCGATGCAATCATACAGACCATACTACGTGTCGATGTGACGCAGAATGCCTACAGTTTGGAGACTGTTGCATAGATTACAAATCTTCGTGTGACTTGACGATAACTGACAATACTACAGGGCGTTATTGGGTAGATCCAAAGTGTTACGAGTCGTACTTGACTCAAGGCCAAAATCACCTTTTACCCGAACTCACACGAATGCACAACACAAATACACTGTTTATTTAAGCTAACAAAATCTAAGTCTTTAATTGAAAACAGAGTATGATTGGTACATATAATAACAATATCGCATATACAATAAAATCACACAATGACAGTTTTACTCTATGACTACTTAACCAGCTGTCTTCTTGTTGGTGATCCTAGAGTTCTTGCAATGTTCTGGACGACTGATGTAATATATCCTTATTCGCTTGTCCTGCGAAGTCCAGTGTACACTTGCGCTTACAAATCCTTGCGTATAAAATCCTCATACGAAAATGATGATGCTTCCTCCAATCTCCTTTGCGCTGCTATCTCCACAAATATATCTCCTTGCGCTGCTTTCTCCGCAATATCTCTTTGCGCTGCTTTCTCCAAAATGGCGTTTCTTTCACCACTCACTCTTTTCCAGGGAACAGGTTTCTTTAACACAGCTCCGCTGTTTTTGACAGATGCGTGGCCTTCACAAACTCAGCAAACTCCAGCAATTCGACAGAAGAACTTTTAATCCTTTGATGAGGAAGAGCACTTTTGTGTGCTCGCTGTCTTCTTCGTTGCTGTATTAAAATTAGCTCAATTATTGGCTATATAAACTGGTTAAAATGTACTTCTTTTTTGAAGCACGAAGACCATCACACACATGTGGAGTTTTCAATCTCACATGACATTCTGTAAAGTCCCAACAAAAGCCTTCAACTTTTTATATCAGTACTCATGCAAAAACCCATCATCTATTAATAAACCATTACTTCAATCATATTTTCACAACATTGCTGCAATCTTGGGATTTCCCAAGATTAATTATACACATTCACCTTTCACATTACATCACTTCCTGGGGGTTATCCTGATGGTGCAATAATGAACTGGGGCTTTCCAAGTTCTAAACATAGCTCTGACTTTGTTTACAATAATTTGGGGAATTCCAAAATACAAGGGGTTTCCCATCTCATGAAATACTTTCAGCTTGTAAACAAAGTTAAATAATTAAATTAAATCAAATTACTCAGGGCACATCACACCTCCCCTTAAAAGAAGAAAGTTCGAATGTAATGAAAACTTTCTTAAATGTTTTCTTCTTTTACATCAACTTCAACATATTATCAACTTTGAGTATTTAACTCATCATACACAGTGACTACTTGTCACACACAATTTCCCTTTTAAAGGAAATTTTTGTTTGTCAGGTTTTATGCAATTCTGGACAGGGCATCAGCCATTACATTGTCTTTTCCCTTAATATGTTTGATGTCCAGATTGTACTCTTGCAAGGTCAAACTCCACCTCACCAGTCTTTGGTTTTTGTTCTTCATCCTGTTGATGAAGGTGAGGGGATTGTGATCTGTGAAAACAAGCACAGGGTATACTGTGGTACCCAAATACACATCAAAATGTAGCAGTGCTAATAGCAATGCTAGACACTCCTTCTCAATTGTGGAGTAATTTCTCTGGTGCTTGTTGAATTTCCTTGAAAAGTAACAAATGGGGTGATCTATTTGATCTTCACCCTCTTGCATCACAACACCTCCACAGCCTATGTCACTGGCATCAACAGTCAACTTGAACTGCTTCTGAAAATCAGGTGCAGTAAGCACTGGTGAACTCATGAGTATAGATTTGACTTTGTGAAAAGCATTTTCACACTGTTCTGACCAAATGAATTTTGCATCTTTCTTCAACAAATCAGTCAGAGGACTTGCTATCTCTGAAAAGTTTGGACAGAACTTTCTATAATAGCCAACCATTCCTAGAAATCTCATGAGTGCCTTCTTGTTTACAGGTGTGGGGTATTGCTCAATTGCTTCAACTTTGGCTTTGATAGGTTTCACCTGACCTTGACCTACAACATATCCCAAGTATGTGACTGTGGCATGGCAAAACTCACTTTTACCAGATTGACTGTTAACTGTACTTCAGACAGCTTCTTAAACAATTGATGGAGTTGTTCCATGTGTTGTTCCCAAGTTTGACTGTAAACAATCAAATCATCTACATACGCTTCACATCCCTCTATGTCTGCCACAATTTGGTTCACCATTCTCTGAAATGTTGCTGGGGCGTTTTTCAACCCGAATGGCATAACTTTGTATTGGTAAAGACCAAATGGTGTACAAAAAGCAGAAATCTCTTTGGCACGATCTGTGAGTGGAACCTGCCAGTACCCTTTCAAAAGATCAAATTTGCTAACAAATTTTGCATTCCCAATTTTGTCAATGCAATCATCAATTCTTGGAATTGGGTACGAGTCTGTCTTTGAATGAACATTTGCAGCTCTCATGTCTGCGACCAATCGGTATGAACCATCAGGCTTGGGAACAAGAATGCATGGTGAACTCCACTCACTACTACTTGGTTCTATGATATCATTGTCTAGCATGTAATTGATCTCATTTCTGAGATGTTCCATTTTCAATGGATTGACTCTGTAAGGATGCTGCTTAATTGGTTTAGTATCACCAACATCTACATCATGAAATGCAGCATTTGTTCTACTTGGCGTATCAGGAAATATATTGTCAAATTTGTGAATCAAATTTGCAATTTGACTTTGTTGATCTTGAGAAAGATGACCTAACTTTGAGTCCAAATTAGTGAGCACATCAGAATTGTTCAATTTTACATTATACTCCTTGTGCTCCAGCTCTTTATCCTGGTCACATGTGACATCAGAATTGTCATCTTTACTCTTGTCTACATTGGCGATTTTGTCTACATCGGCATGTTTGTCTACATTATCAGCATGTTTTACTGTACACACAGGTTTTGAAATGCCACTGTCACTTCTTTCAACATACTCTTTGAGCATATTTATGTGGCATAACTGCCTGCTCTTGCGTCTACCAGGAGTCTTGATAATGTAATCTACTTCACCCACTTTTGACTCTACCTCACATGGACCATGATATCTGGCTTGTAATGGGTGTCCTGGAATTGGAAACAGTACTAGAACTTTGTCACCTGGTTTGAACACTCTCTCTTTGGCATGTTTATCATACCATTGTTTTATTTGGCCTGACCCTGTTTCAAGTTTTCTTTGGCGATATCAGTTACTCTGTTAAGCCTATGCTTAAAATTGGAGACATAATCCAATAAATTGATATCTGATTTCTCATTGAGCCACTTTTCTTTCAACAACTTTAAGGGTCCGCGTACTGTGTGTCCAAACACTAACTCAAAAGGACTAAATCCTAAAGTTTCCTGAACAGCTTCCCTAGCAGCAAACAACAACAAGTGTACTCCCTCATCCCAGTCCCTCTGAAATTCCAAACAGTATGTTCTGATCATGTTTTTCAATGTTTGGTGAAACCTTTCTAGTGCACCTTGTGATTCTGGATGGTAAGCACTTGAGGTATACTGTTCTATACCTAATTGATACATGACCTGCTGAAATACTCCAGAAGTAAAGTTTGATCCTTGGTCTGACTGTATGGACTTGGGAAGCCCCACAAATGTGAAGAACTTGGTTAAAGCTTTCACTATTGTCACTGCTTTAATATTTCTCAAAGGTATGGCTTCAGGAAAACGTGTTGACGCGCACATAATTGTCAGAAGGTATTGATTACCTGACTTAGTCTTTGGTAGGGGGCCTACACAATCAATAATAACCCTACTAAATGGTTCATCAAAGGCTGGAATTGGCTTTAATGGAGCAGGAGGTATTTTCTGATTTGGCTTCCCTACTACTTGGCATATGTGACATGTTTTGCAATATTCAGAAACATCTTTTCTGAGAGTGGGCCACCAGAAATGTCTCAGAATTCTTTCATGAGTTTTCTTAACACCCAAATGCCCTGCCATGGGACTATCATGTGCTATGTTAATAACTTCAGTGTGGTAGACTTTTGGTACCACAATTTGGTGCACTACCTTCCACTCTTCATCGGCAGGTACATCAGGGGGGGCGCCATTTTCTCATTAGCACATCATCTTGTTTGTAAAAACAGACAGAATTTTGTTCTGCTTCTTCTAGGGTCAATGCCCTTTGATTGATCTCTTTGAGTTCTGGGTCATTTTGTTGCTCCAGAATTAGCTTGTCATGACTTAATGGGTCTTTCATGGTTTCCTCAATTTGTTCATGCTCAGAGGCTGTGTCATTTTGAGGGGTCTTACTCATTGCCCGTGTCACTGCACATGCAGGAAATATCTCCTCTTCCTCACTATTATCATCCTGTATACAGGGCTTATCTGTGACTATTGGGTCAGGAAAACCTTCCCCCCTGCCAAATCATTTCCTAGCAACATGGACACTCCCTTGACTGGCAATTCATGTCTAACTCCTATGGTTACAGGACCAGAAACCAAGTCAGATGTCAAGTTAATTTTGTGGAGAGGTACACTAATTATTTCCATCCCAATACCCTGGATCAAAGCATTACCTGCTGAACTATCCTCATTAAAGGGCAAAGTTCCTTCCAGAATCATAGACCGTGCACAACACGTATCTCGCACAATCTTGATGGGCTTTGGACTACCATTCTCACCAAGTGATACCACTCCCTCTAACACAAATGGTTCAAATTCTTCACACACCTTGTCTGTCTCACCTCCCTTTGTGGGAATTCTTGCTTCTTGATTTGACTGACTTTTTCCTTTGACTCAAGTGACACTGCACATCCCACAGTATTACTAGCAGTTTGCTGCTGTTTTTGTGCGTCTTGTCTGCCTTTTAAGAAATAACACTGGGTCATCGTATGCCCTGGTCTCTTACAATGAGTACAAGTTACTTTGGCTTTAAATTCAGTCCCAAATTTTGCTCTGTTACCTGCGCTCCCTGGGGTCCCTCTACCACCAGCACTATGCTGTGAATTAGACTGAGGTTTCACTTCTTGTGTACCACCCTGATTTGTTCTAGGTTGGTTATGGCTGAACCTGTTTGAATAACTTCTGTTATGACTAAATTTACTCCCATTCAATTTGTGAGTTAAGCCATAGTCGTCCGCCATTGTCGCTGCTTCGTTTAGCGTCTTAATTTTGCTAGCGCTTTCATCCAAATGGGTTTTTATGTCAACGTGGACACATTTCTTGAACTCTTCTATAAGAACTAATTGCTTAAGTTGACCGAAATCATCTTTGACTTCTTTTGACCCAAGCCATCTGTCAAACATTTGTTCTTTTACTCTAGCAAATTCTACATGGGTTTGATCTGCTTGCTTTCTTGAATCTCTGAACTTTTGTCTGTATGCTTCAGGCACCAGTTCATAGGCCTTAAGAACTGCCTGTTTGACTTCTTCATAATCATTACACTTCTCTATTGGTAGAGCTGAGTAAGTTTCCCTGGCCTTCCCCACAAAACTACTTTGTAACAGTAGGGTCCAATGCTCTGGAGGCCATTTCAAATTTGTAGCTACCTTTTCAAAATGTTGAAAGTACTCGTCAACTTCTTTCTCTTTGAATTTAGGCACAAGCTTTACATACTTTGTAACATCAAACCCTGACTTTGACTTTGAGGAGAAACTTGATGAGTATTTGTCACCTAGTTTTGCTAACTTCTCTTGTTCAAACTCAATTTCTTTTTCTTTCAAATGTGCTTCCAGCGCCATCTTTTCATGGCGCGCTTTGTCTTCCATTGCCATTTTCTGTTTCTCAAGTTCCAATTTTGCCACCTTTTCCTTTTCTTCAATAAACATTTTCTGTTTTTCCATATCTAGCCTTTCTTGTTTTTCTTTATTTTCATTCTCTAACTTGATCATTTCCAGTTTTTCTTTTTGGTCCATTTCTATTTTCCTCAGTTCTAATTGAATTTCCAACTCTTTCAATTTAACTGCCGAATCCCCACCGATTTCAGTTTCGACCTCTTTTCTCTTGCCCAAAATGGAATCCTCAAAATACTCTTCATCAACCAAAACCTCAATCAAGACATTTTTGATTACTTGTCTTCTTGTAGTTTGCTTTACTTTCAAGTCATAATGTTTGGCAAGTGCTAATAAATCAGGCTTCTTCAACTTATCAAATTTCTCCCAATCTATAGTTTCAAGAAACTCTTCTGCTTTGAACTCTGCCATACTGTACTTTCACTTTCAAGACTCAGTAAATTAATGTCAACTTTTTTACAGTGTATTTCCCGGACGAGCCCCCAATTTTGTTACGAGTCGTACTTGACTCAAGGCCAAAATCACCTTTTACCCGAACTCACACGAATGCACAACACAAATACACTGTTTATTTAAGCTAACAAAATCTAAGTCTTTAATTGAAAACAGAGTATGATTGGTACATATAATAACAATATCGCATATACAATAAAATCACACAATGACAGTTTTACTCTATGACTACTTAACCAGCTGTCTTCTTGTTGGTGATCCTAGAGTTCTTGCAATGTTCTGGACGACTGATGTAATATATCCTTATTCGCTTGTCCTGCGAAGTCCAGTGTACACTTGCGCTTACAAATCCTTGCGTATAAAATCCTCTCATACGAAAATGATGATGCTTCCTCCAATCTCCTTTGCGCTGCTATCTCCACAAATATATCTCCTTGCGCTGCTTTCTCCGCAATATCTCTTTGCGCTGCTTTCTCCAAAATGGCGTTTCTTTCACCACTCACTCTTTTCCAGGGAACAGGTTTCTTTAACACAGCTCCGCTGTTTTTGACAGATGCGTGGCCTTCACAAACTCAGCAAACTCCAGCAATTCGACAGAAGAACTTTTAATCCTTTGATGAGGAAGAGCACTTTTGTGTGCTCGCTGTCTTCTTCGTTGCTGTATTAAAATTAGCTCAATGATTGGCTATGTAAACTGGTCAAATGTACTACCTTTTTGAAGCACGAAGACCATCACACACATGTGGAGTTTTCAATCTCACATGACATTCTGTAAAGTCCCAACAAAAGCCTTCAACTTTTTATATCAGTACTCATGCAAAAACCCATCATCTATTAATAAACCATTACTTCAATCATATTTTCACAACATTGCTGCAATCTTGGGATTTCCCAAGATTAATTATACACATTCACCTTTCACATTACATCACTTCCTGGGGGTTTTTCCTGATGGTGCAATAATGAACTGGGGCTTTCCAAGTTCTAAACATAGCTCTGACTTTGTTTACAATAATTTGGGGAATTCCAAAATACAAGGGGTTTCCCATCTCATGAAATACTTTCAGCTTGTAAACAAAGTTAAATAATTAAATTAAATCAAATTACTCAGGGCACATCACAAAAGTCACATGTGTGTCATACAATACGGGAATCTCTACAAGTGCAACTGGTAGCTTCATGTCCATATTCCTGGAAAGAAAACTTTATCAAATCAGAATGCAGTAGCCGTTTCAATAATGGAATGCCTGTTTTTGACGATTTTGGCTACAACTTTCGTAATATATTCTGCGCCATTTGCCATTATCGTGAGCTTAGGAAAGTTCATCCTTGGAATGTGTATCCTGCAGACTCTGCTGAGTGCATCAAATCAGCTCTTGATACTGGGGGAACATTACTTAGTACATTAGTCTATCATCATCAGGATTTCAAAGTCGGAAAACGTATTCGTCTGTGTTTTATTGATGATTGTCCAACATCTTCAAATTCATCAATATCCGCAGCATGTAAATCGTATGTACTCAAACGATGTGACCCCAGCACACAGTTGCTTTACAAAAACCCGCACTGTGCGATATGTAATGATGTCATGACTTTTAAATCAAATGTAATAGCATGTTATGGGTCAGCAAAATCCATATATCGAAATATGTGGGAGTTCCGCAGAGCAGATACAACTTCCCCAACTGAAGTTCAATGCTCATCTGGAGAAATTCGTGATCAGGTGGCAAAATTATGCCGTAAGATTACGTGTAGACCCGGATATTCCGTTTCACTTTCTGGTCATTGTGTTATAAATAACCAGTCACATTTGCATGTTATTAACAATTGGAATTGTAGTCAGCATAAAAGTATGTTTTTCTTTGGACATGTTGGAAGTGCATCATCGCAGTCTGAAACAACTCAATGTCTAAAAGAAACATTGGGCAAAGCATGGAATAGAAAAATAGATGAACATGATTATAGTCAAATAATGATGATGAGTGATAAAAAGGAGTGGACAGCTTTTGAATTTGGCCCGGAGTACGGGTTTGAACTATTTCGGATGATCGAAAATAATGCAAAGTTGGACAGACATAATCAGTATCTCTGTGGTGTAACAAACGTGGACGCCTTCATATCATGCGAACAAAGATCATTGGACAAATCAATGAATACCCATTGCAAGGAAACCTGGTACTCTGGAAACCCATTTGAGTTTGTGCATGTTCCTGCTCTCCTACATGAGAATATGGTGTTATACGTAACCGATAATATCTATATAACCACGAAATATATGATCTATTATGAAAAGCGTATTTTGGAGTCCTCCGATATATCTAGTCAACGTACAGTACTAGTGTGTGGTCATGAAGTGGATAACCCGATTCTTGATTGCGCATTCGTAACTTTAAACGCCAAAGAGTATACTACCAATGTAAATGGCACGATTCTGATCTACAAAGGTCTGGAAATTAAGGACAATGGTTTCGTACTTTTATTTGACGGCAAGGCGCAAGTTTGCATTAATTCGTTATTCGGAAAAAGCAAAGAAGAAAGAATGGATTCTGGTTTTCTCAGCCCTAGTGATATTGTTAGTATTGTAACATCCTCTTTCTCCCTCACTGGATCGCTTGGAACACTTACTACGTACATAAAATTTAAAAAGCTTCGTAATACCTATGGTAACGGAATCATATCACTTTCAATTTCGCTCTTTTTTGCTCAGTTGTTTACAATTGTGTCCAACATAGCACCACTTTCAGAAGCACAATGTATCATATTTTCCATTATAACTCATTACTATTGGCTGGCTATGTTCACGTGGACATCTATTTTGGCGGGCATTCTCTTCTACAGATTTGCATGGCAAGTGACGCAGAAATTTAATGACAGTTTTAAGACTAATTTCTTGCTACAACTTACGGGTTGGGGGTTACCTGTGCTCATTGTCCTCACAACCTTGTCCCTGCATTTATGCGAGTGTCTTCATTCAAGTTTGATCCCTGTGTATGACGCTTCATCATGTTGGCTTCGCTCTGGACTTACGACTCTGCTTGCATTTGGTATACCCGCAGCGCTTTGTCTTATCATCAACATCATCCTTGTCACTGTGACGCTTATTAAACTACGAAAAGCAAGACATCGAGCAAACACACTGCAGCAAAAATCTCGTAATGAAAATGGATGGACAGAATGTATTCTGTTTGTTAAGGTAAGATACTTTGCTATGCAAAGCAAAACGGGTGGGGTTGTTCAGTTCTTGCGTTTACTTGTGTCTTGCTAATGACTCAAGAATGAAACCACTGTGGTCTAGAATCGATTAAGAACTAACACTGGCCAGGGCCTACCAATCGCCTGGGAGGGAGCATCCACGAATCGTCGAACGGGATGATTAGCATGATTAGGGAAACCTTGATTTATAGGGATGATGCCAATGTGTACAAAATACCATTTTGCATATACGTAAACCTACAATATTGTCCTACAAACTATTTATCATTATTTTACCAATCATCATTGTTATTATTGATATTGCCTAGGTTTCCTCTGTTCTGGGTCTGTGTTGGATTCTGATGTTGTTAGCCAGCGCTGTTGATGTGGATGTAATATGGTGGATTGCTATCGTGATTTCTTCTCTTCAAGGTGTCCACGTATTCTTCTCGTTTGGATTGAACAAAAAGGCTCGTGAGATGTGGAAAAAATCATAGATGAAACGTATCAAAAGTTTTCATATCTTCTAGAATGTGGTCTAACTAGTAACTATAATATGTAAATCTTGTTTAGCAAAATTAGAATAATGTTCTTACTTCAGAATACGTTTTGAAATATGTTCATATGTCATACGCGCTAAACCTGTTAGAGCATAAGATTAGAGCCATCTGCAATATGCAATGATGAACTATTAAGGAGACCAGAGGATGATTTAAGGAAGCCCCATCATGCACTGCAAACGTGTTATCCCTAGAGTTTCAACTGCCACTTTACTTTTCAAATCCCATTGAATTCTGTGCAAAAGATGTTGTTTAAGAATTGTGCGTGTGTCATTATTACTTGGTCGATTTCAGAACAAAAGTGATGTATGCATAAAGGATAATTCACACCATCTGTAGGTAACATAAAATGTGAAATCGACTAGCATTTTGAATGCGTTTTTATTGTAAATATATCAGTCCAAATTCAAATTTAACCATGCGCGTCAATGCCATGTGCGAGCAGTGGTGTCATGTTCACTCACACAGCTGTGCTAACCGCAAGTCAACACAGTGGCGTGGTGGGAAGTGCTTAAATCAGACTGCCCGAAAAAAGGTACAGTATTTCAATTTAGGAGAAATTTCAGGGAAATATGCATTTGATAATAACTTTAATGTGAAAATCAAAATAATCAGTTCACTCTTAAAACTAGGATGATTTAGAATTGCGTATTGTAAATTACAAATGCAGGCGTATCGTAATCATGGTAATTTTAAAATCTTATGTATTATGTAATTCGATATTCGTCATAGTGTATATAGTGTAATGCTTTCGACGGATGTTATATTTTGAGTAAAAATAAAACTGGCACATAATTAGAATAAAAAGCTAGAAAAAAGAAAAAGGCAATTATGTTAAATCATTAAAAGTTGATGTTACGACCGAAAAGAAGGATTATATAAACTCTAATGTATTATGGGATGTTCTGGAACTATAGCATCAACATGAGCTGTTTCGTAAGGGGAGGGGGGGGGGGGTAATAGATACTGTACGTTAGCAAATGGAAAGTTTTTAGTTACTTTTCTCGCAGTATCCAAGCAGGCTGTGCGTGCCCTGGCTGAAATTTGATATACTTTTGATACACCACTTTTGATACGTATGAAAAATGTATGAAATAAAAAGTATTTGAATTGGAACCCTCATTTCATACACTTTTATGTATCAAAACTGTATCAAATTAACATTGCATACACATTTTATACATATCAAAAGTGTATCAAATGCCAAGATAATGTATCAAAAAGTATCAAATGAAATGTATCCTTTCATTTCATACATATTTGATACATAATTATATCAAAAGTGTATCAAATATGTAACTGTATCAAATCAGGGTTCCAATTTAAACTGTATCAAATTAGCGTTGAAATTTTTATCCTTTCATTTCATACACATTTCATACATAATTATATCAAAAGTGTATCAAATATGTAACTGTATCAAATCAGTGTTCCAATTTAAACTGTATCAAATTAGCGTTCAAATTTTATCCTTTCATTTCATACACATTTCATACATAATTATATCAAAAGTGTATCAAATATGTAACTGTATCAAATAAGCGTTCCAATTTAAACTATCAAATTAGCGTTCAAATTATATCCTTTCATTTCATACACATTTCATACATAATTATATCAAAAGTGTATCAAATATGTAACTGTATCAAATCAGTGTTCCAATTTAAACTGTATCAAATTAGCGTTCAAATTTTATCCTTTCATTTCATACACATTTCATACATAATTATATCAAAAGTGTATGAAATATGTAACTGTATCAAATAAGCGTTCCAATTTAAACTATCAAATTAGCGTTCAAATTTTATCCTTTCATTTCATACACATTTCATACATAATTATATGAAAAGTGTATGAAATATGTAACTGTATCAAATCAAGCGTTCCAATTTAAACTGTATCAAATTAGCGTTGAAATTTTTATCCTTTCATTTCATACACATTTCATACATAATTTATATCAAAAGTGTATCGAATATGTTACTGTATCAAATCAGCGTTCCAATTTACACTGTATCAAATTAGCATTGAAATTTTTATCCTTTCATTTCATACACATTTCATACATAATTATATCAAAAGTGTATCAAATATGTCACTGTATCAAATCAGCGTTCCAATTTAAGCTGTATCAAATTAGCATTGAAATTTTTATCCTTTCATTTTATACACATTGTATACATAATTATATCAAAAGTGTATCAAATATGTCACTGTATCAAATCAGCGTTCCAATTCTAATGCTGGCCAGCGGGACCACCCTATTTTTGATACATGCCATTTGATACACTTTTGATATAGTTTTTTGATACTCTTTTGATACAGTTTTTTATACACTTTTGATAGTTTTTTGATACACTTTTGATAGTTTTTTTGATACCACTTTTGATACAGTTTTTGATACACTTTTGATACAGTTTTTATACACTTGTGATACAGTTTTTATACACTTTTGATACAGTTTTTCAAATTTCAAAATTGGTCCAATCAAGCTCAAATTCAACAAGAATTCCCTTACATGATCTAAACATATTTGCAAACATTAATGACCCCAAAGTGAAGGGGTCAAAGGTCAAATTTTGAAATTAGTCTAATCAAGCTCAAATTCAGCACTGCCCTCTACTGCCAATGCTGACCTCTAGCACTTTCCCCCATCACGGAGCAGCTCAATGCACTTTCCCCTATCAACGTTCAAAATTACAATGCAATAGGATAAATGTGTGAGAAAGTATTGCAAAAAAGAAGCAAAACCCAACCAAAATGGAACATGCATACATCAGAGGGCCTGCTTGGAAAGCAGTGCTTGTCACTGAAGTTGTTACCCTCAATAAAGAGACAAAAAGGCTACCAATAACAAAAAGATCTACTATACAGGCATGTGCTATATTCATGCTTTTACATACACTAAAAAACAAGCAAAGTCCAATTTGATACACTTTTGATATACATCTAGCACCAAAAAGTTCATTTTGACACACTTTACATACATTGAAAAACTGCAAAGTCCAATTTGATACAATTTTGATACACCACAAGCATGGCCAAAATTAACTAAGTTCAAATTCGATACACTTTTGATACATTTTTGATACAGTTAGGTGGTATTTGATACAGTTTTGATACCCTATATTTTCAGTTGATACATTTTCAATACACCCTTTGTATATCAAATTGCCGTTTGATACAGTTTTAATACACTTTGATACACTTTTGATACACTTCTTGCTGTATAGAATTTCTGCTAGGGTGGGCACTAAATGTAAGTGAAGGTGTGGGGATAATGTGTTTTTGTTGGGGATTGAGGTGGTGTCTCCCCTTGGAGTTCCTAAGATTTTTAAAAACCACGCGTTGGCACTTTTGAACTTTCTAACATAAGGACAGGGGGAGTATCAGGGTTAACGAGCCGGGGCACAATTGCCGAATTGTACCTCTTTGGCTACTTTGCCATTTGAGGGCGTAGGAGCATTGATACATTTCAGGTATGGCAAGTGAAAGGACCAAAACATTTATCATCATTGAGCTTACAGTCCCAATGGAAGAAAACCTGTCAAATGCCAATGCAAGAAAAGCAAATACCAGGATCTTGTAGCCGACTGCGAAAATAGGGGATGGTGTACACACTACTTCCCAATTGAAATTGGTAGCAGAGGTATTTACAACACATCGCTGACAGCAAAAATGCATCGCTGCTCTCGGAGTACCAAGTGGAAAGAGACGTAACATCATGGATGTGGCTTCTAAAACCGCACTCAGAACCAGCTATGTGATATGGTTATGCCGTCAAAGCAAAGCATTCCGACAGATAGACCTGGTTCAAAGCTGGAAACCGTCTCCATGTGAAGATAAAGAAGACGAACCAACACAAGACACTCAGACCTAAAATGCCAAGTGACACTTAAAAATATTCCTCAACTTTTCATAGGTATACACTAGTCCTGTCTGCTGCCTTCGGGTGGACCGTTGCAACGGTGTGGCACTTACTAGTGTAACAAGCTGATTTTGTTCGTTTGTTAGTTAGACTGCAACAAGGTGATTTTTCCAATTTTGTCATCTTCCAAGAGGGAACACCAGGAGTGCTCATCTTAAGAAGGGTAAAATTAGACTCCGAAGATGACCGCGCTGGTGATCTACCAATGAACTACCCCTCCAACTGATAGTAAGACTAGGTTCCTGTGACCAGTCATTGTCCGTAATGACATTGTACATCCCAGTTCCAGCAGTACATGCTCTGCTCAGCTGACTCTAGCTCAAGGGTCTGCTGGGTAATATAGGGGCATTGACTTAGCACGCTGGTTTACGCCACTCCTACCAGCTGTTCCTAGCCTGAAAGTAGGATGGAGTGCCCAATCTCTGATGATGGTTTAATTAAATTTATCTCTGAGGGAAGCGGGACGGTTGGGTACCCTTAAAACCGGTTTAATCCACCAGAGTCTGGTCCTAAGTCCAGAGACCTCAGAGAATTGATTGATGCCTACCCAAGACAAGGAGATACGCAGTTCAAGAAATACTTCCCAAGACACCTTCAAAGAGGCATTCTAATGGAGTGCTCATCTGTATAAGAGTGAAATAAGGCTCCGAAGGTGACTGCGCTAGTACTCTACCAATAAATTACTTCTTTAAAATTACTTTTTAAAAACCACGCGTTGGCACTCAAATAGACTTCTTTTAACATATTAAAAGATAGGGGGAATATCAGGGTTAACAAGCCGGGGCACAATTGCCAAATTGTACCTCTTGGGCGACTTTGCCATGGGAGGGCGTAGGAGCATTGATACATTTCAGGTATGGCAAGTGAGCCTGCTCCATTTACCAACTGGAGGGCAGGTGGACGAGTTGCCCGCCATGGCTTTAAATACCCGGACAAAACTGACCAAAGGTGACAGTATTATGTTTTTGGTGTTTGGTGAAAATATCCACATTATAACATGTGTAAGGTTTCTTCAGTGCATAATATACAAAAAAATGCATCTGGTACCGTGCCACACAACCTCATCCAGTTTGCATTAGATTGGTACCATGTTCCCGACCACATCAGGAAGATGATCTTTAACTACTATGATGAAAGTTACCGTAAAGACTAAGGAATGGGCAACAGATTGGATACACTGCAGCATAGGAGTATTCCATGGATGCCCACTATCTTGCATCCTATTCCTGGGAGTATTCAACCTTTGCCTTGATCTTCTTGACCAACACAGCCATCTGGGATACTGCATGAAGGATTCATCCATCAAATCTTCAGTCAAATCTTATGCTGATGACCTTACTCTAACTGCAAGAAACCCAGAAGACTGTCAGAAACTGGTCAACGTCGTTAATGACTTCCTGAGGTGGACTCGATCAATGAAGGCAAAGCCAAGCAACTGTCGATCCCATGCCATGAAGAGGTTTGTCCCAAATAAGAAACAAAAGCAAGAGGGACATAAAACCGAATATGTGGCATACGATCCAAAGTGACAATAGATGGAGAATAGATTGCGTATATCCACGACCAACCCATACGATTCCTCGGCAAGCTTATCTTCTTACTAGTGTAACAAGTTGATTTTGTTCGTTTGTTAGTTAGACTGCAACAAGGTGATTTTTCCAATTTTGTCATCTTCCAAGAGGGAACACCAGGAGTGCTCATCTTAAGAAGGGTAAAATTAGACTCCGAAGATGACCTCACTGGTGATCTACCAATGAACTACCTCTCCAACTGATAGTAAGACTAGGTTCCTGTGACCAGTATGTGACAGTCATTGTCCGTAATGACATTGCACATCCCAGTTCCAGCAGTGCAAGCTCTGCTCAGCTGACTCTATCTCAAGGGTCTGCTGGGTAATATAGGGGCATTGACTTACCACGCTGGTTTACGCCACTCATACCAGCTGTTCCTAGCCTGAAAGTATAGGATGGAGTGCCCAATCTCTGATGATGGTTTAATTAAATCTATCTCTGAGGGACGCGGGACGGTTGGGTACCCTTAAAACCGGTTTAACCCACCAGAGTCTGGTCCTAAGTCCAGAGACCCGAATTGATTGATGCCTACCCAAGACAAGGAGATATGGGGTTCAAGAAAAACACCTTCAAAGAGGCATTATAATCATATAATGGAGTGCGCATCTGTATAAGGGTGAAATAAGGCTCCGAAGGTGACTGCGCTGGTGCTCTACCAATGAATTACTTCTCTCCATACACGTAGCACACCGTCATCATCGATCCCTATATCTTCGAGTTAGAAATTGCCGCGATAGGCATAGATTAAATCCACTAGTTCTTCAAAGCCACGCATGGCGATTTTGTTCCGCCGTGTTTAACATGTTTAATATACTCAGGCTAATACATACATATTCATATCTTTTATTGCATATAAAACCACAGTAAAATACAATATACGACGTATATAGGCCTAATACAAGCGGGCATAGTAATGCAATAATTACGCAACAGAGAAGAAGAAAAATAAAATGATGAGAATCCAAAGATGGTTGGGACAATTGCCAGATATCTCAGCAAATCGGCAAGCCATTATTGTCGCTGCAAAATAGTGTGAGCGCGCTGCTTTTATTTGAGCTAAACCTGAACCTGTGGTATCTAGCGATCGCCTTACCTCTCTCATAGATGCAGCTAGCATAAATTGACAATGTTTTTGTCCAATACACCTTTGGGTGCAATTGGAATTATTAAATCAATGCAATTTATTAGTACTGTATTTTTTCTGAAATCATAGTAGGCTTAACCACCTTCAGCTACCTGATAAACCTAGTCTGATCATCAATCTGTTGTGTAGACTGCCCTCAATCCAATTAATAGTATACTACGCTTTCATTCATAAATATCTCTGCACTGAATCCCTAAAATAAAATGGTACAGTCCATACGAGGAAATATTAGAGGAAGTGTTGAGAACTACCAGAACACCAAGGTCATTTAGTAAAGTCAGTGGCTCAGGAACACACTAACAGCAGCAGCAGACTGCCAGATCAAGTGCAACAACAAACAACAACAATACAAACCCGGATATATTGCAGGAGCTGGAGTTCAACCTCGAAATTGCACAATTTTGTCTAAGTAGCTTGAATTTGAACGTCAGTAGCAGATTTGGATAAATATTTCAAGGTTTATTTAGGAGTATTATCTGAAGAAAGATGCCAGGGACAAAACTTGATCACAAAAATGTCCAAGGTAAAGTATTATGATGTAGGGTAAGATGGGGCAAAGTACTTTGGATGGGGTAAGCTGGGGTATAAAGTGGGAGAGTGGAGACTTAAGTATATTATTGGATATAAAACTCATGTAAGTGAATTAAGATTGGACTTATGTTTTTATATAAATTCAAGTATAATCCTAGGACAATGTCTGGTGTTATTAAAATGAAAAGAAATTTGCAATTTTTGTAATCACTAGAAACATGATGAGGTAACCTTATTTTTTCATTATTTACCATATACTCTACCCCTACACATTTTGAGAGTTTCAATTTTGATTATTACCTAGCTGGGGGGGTTTACACCCCCCAGCTAGGTATTGTAATCGTTCGGGTTCTTCCGCTGGCAACAAACCACTGTAATCTTCCCGTTTTCTTCCGCTGGCAACTAAGTGAAATTGCACATGTTTTGTACTTTATGCACCAAACCCTCTATCTTTTTAACCAAATATCCCACAGAGTTGTGCGATATGTCAAACTTTTCCTCTGGTCATAAGGAACAAAAAGTCAGTGGTCACATCTCTGTAGGATCATTGGTTAATGAGATATAGTCACTTTTTTGTACTTTATGCACCAAACCCTCTATCTTTTTAACCAAATATCCCACAGAGTCGTGCGATATGTCAAACTTTTCCTCTGGTCATAAAGAACGAAAAAGTCAGTGGTCACATCGCTGTAGGATCATTGGTTAATGAGATATAGTCACTTTTTTGTACTTTGTGTACTTAACCCTCTATCTTTTTAACCAAATATCCCACAGAGTTGTGCGATATGTCAAACTTTTCCTCTGGTCATAAGGAACAAAAAGTCAGTGGTCACATCTCTGTAGGATCATTGGTTAATGAGATATAGTCACTTTTTTGTACTTTGTGTACTTACCCCTTTATCTTTTTAACCAAATATCCCACAGAGTCGTGCGATATGTCAAACTTTTCCTCTGGTCATAAAGAACGAAAAGTCAGTGGTCACATCTCTGTAGGATCATTGGTTAATGAGATATAGTGACTTTTTGTACTTTGTGTACTTAACCCTCTATCTTTTTAACCAAATATCCCACAGAGTTGTGCGATATGTCAAACTTTTCCTCTGGTCATAAGGAACAAAAAAGTCAGCGGTCACATCTCTGTAGGATCATTGGTTAATGAGATATAGTCACTTTTTGTACTTTATGCACCAAACCCTCTATCTTTTTATCCAAATATCCCACAGAGTGTGAGATATGTAAAACTTTTCCTTTGGTCATAAAGAACGAAAAAGTCAGTGGTCACATCTCTGTAGGATCATTGGTTAATGAGATATAGTCACTTTTTGTACTTTGTGTACTTAACCCTCTATCTTTTTAACCAAATATCCCACAGAGTTGTGCGATATGTCAAACTTTTCCTCTGGTCATAAGGAACAAAAAAGTCAGTGGTCACATCTCTGTAGGATCATTGGTTAATGAGATATAGTCACTTTTTTGTACTTTATGCACCAAACCCTCTATCTTTTTAACCAAATATCCCACAGAGTCGTGCTATATGTCAAACTTTTCCTCTGGTCATAAAGAACAAAAAAGTTAGTGGTCACATCTCTGTAGGATCATTGGTAAATGAGATATAGTCACTTTTTTGTACTTTGTGTACTTAACAATCTATCTTTTTAACCAAATATCCCACAGAGTCGTGCGATATGTCAAACTTTTCCTCTGGTCATAAAGAACAAAAAAGTCAGTGCTCACATCTCTGTAGGATCATTGGTTAATGAGATATAGCACTTTGTGCATTTAACCCTCTACCTTGTTAACCAAATATACCACAGAGTCGTGCGATATCTGATATGTCAAACTTTACCTCTAATACGTGAAGACGGCCTGATTGGCGCGAGGTTCATATCGGTGCGTATGCACCAAATATGTATCTTGTAAACCTTAATAAGTTTTGCCTTGCCTTGCTTCGTAATCCTGTTTGGGCTGGACAAAAATTTTTTTTCCACTTTTCCCCAGTTTCCCCTAGGTATTTCGTCTTTAAGCTTACTGATATACAGGGATTGAATACGAGTGTCACGGCCCTGGTTAGTGTGCATTCAAATCAGAGATCCCTGTTCAAGGCCATCTTACTTAGCCGTCGGAAATGATTGCAAATTACCCCGGGCAAATTACACATTTGTAATCATTTTGACCACAAAATATGATGTGAAAACATAGGTAAGCAATGAGAACAAGTCCTCAAACATTTGAAATTTGTAGCTTACTACAACCTGATGATGTACTCATCACAGGCAAACCTTAGTTAACACATTTGCTAGTCAGCCAAATTCGCCGACAAAATGCAAATCAAGGGGGTGACACTAAATTCACGGTTGTTCTATTAGCAACGCAAAATCTATGAAAAATTCAGCTGGTTTACTAGCTAGAAAGTGAGGCCAGTTATCGATCCGTTATAGCTCGTTATGAATAATTCATGTTCGACCCCTTGGATCATGTTAATTGAGTTTCGCAAATAACAACGTTGTTAGTTTTGCGAACTTTGCCTGTTCAATGAGAGTATAGCGCGCCCCCAATACATCTGGGCACAAACCAGGCGAAAACGATCCAGTTTAATGAAATGGCGGACGGGTATTCCCATCAGGCACCAGTGATATGTTTTTTCAAAGAAAGTCTACTAATTTGATATGAAATGACATTTTGCAATTTGCAAAGTCAAAATTAGGACTTGCTGGCAATAATATGAAGGAAATATGTGACAGAGGCAATGTGGGAAATACAAGTATTTAAGTAAGAGGTACAGGGCTCAAACTCGGTGACAACTCATGACCAGGAGTGAATTATGGAACATCTTGCAGGGGTCTGGTCAAAGGTCATCTGGGTCAAATCTTAGAATTGTATTTTCTGGACATCTGTGAGGAGTACAGGACTCAAAACTCGGTGACAACAAACCTCATGACAGGGGAACATTTTTGGAACATTTTGCAGGGGTCAGATACCTCCACAACACCAACATGCCCCAGCTAGGTTTGTGGTCTATGACCACCATTTGCCTCTAGTTTCCATCTCAATTTTCAGATAATGAAAGTTTTGGTCAAATTGAAAAAGTTAAGAGGGCGGGTGACGGGAAACTAAATAATTTCATTTCATTAGCCTTATGTTTATAATTTCATCTGAATACATGAGGCAGATTTTTTTTTCTTTTAGCCCACTAAGTACCAATTTTTGCGCCCTTTGCGCGAATTTATTCCACTTTTGCACCATATTTCATCAGTTTTAGCTTCAAAATGGCAAACATTTTCGCTTGTTCTGTCGCGAAAAAGTGCTGGATTCACTATACTTCAAAAAAATCACCCCCCGGTTGGGGGCCGGGCCATCCCCTTGTAAAAAGAACAGGTAGGCCTACTATTGTCACTACCCTTCTCTAACTACGGTGTAGCATTACTTGTCATAGGGGACGGTTCACAAACACTTGTTAGTGGGGGCCTGATGCAAAAAGGGGGGCTGAAAATTTTTGACCCTCCGGGGGGGGGGGGCGGAAACAAATGACCACACATTTTCCTGGGAAAATTGAATTTATATGCTTTTCTATGGGGTTAACCCATAATTTTCATGTCAAAAAGGGGGGGCCTGAAATTTTTGAGGTCTGTAAAAGGGGGGGCCCGAAAAATTTTCGCGATGAATTTTTTTTTGCATCAGGCCCCCCCCTTACAAGTGTTTGTGAACGGTCCCTTAGGCCCCCTAGTTATACTATGAGTACGAGTACATCTATACAAAGTTTTCTATTTTTCCACATAACTTAGGATTACAAAACAAACATTGTATTATTCCGAGTTAGTTTTAAGCCTACGGCATCTCTTCAGAATCTACATTACAATGAGCGAAGGTTGCATGGGGGTCTAGGTGCTATTCAAATTTAACAATAATATATCCTCACATGTATTTCCTTAAACGCAAGAAACTCAGGGTGGTTGTTTTTCCTATATACCATGTATAGGGCCTACCTGGGTTATTTTGGCTTTCTTGTCATTTTTTCCAGTGAAATGGCAACTTTTAATGATATAATGTTGTAATGTTTTTGGAAACGTTCAACCTATATTCAATGCCCCCCCCCGACAACTTACTTGATACGCACCAAATATAAGCAATATAGGGTAAGAATGGGGTGAGTGGGACACTATAGGCCTATATTTATAATTAGACCCATCGCTGTATTTATCATACAACATATCCGCACTGATCTGATGGGGAAATCCCCGGAGGAAATCCCTGTAGGTTTACATGTAGCCGACCCGATATAGAAACATGTACAGGAACTTCCTTCAACGCATTCACTTCCCATACAGATAGATAATAATAATAGTTTTGTGGGAAAATTGTATTACGTGCTAGGCCTATATATAGAATAATACATTATCACGAAAGTCACAAAAAATAACTCTTCTTTTTACTGAAATTCCGAGACCATTAAGGGCTCGGATAGCGACGTTTTCACGTATTTTTTTGATGGGACCTGAGAGCACATCGGACATATCGAATTGCATTTTGAATATATGTGGAATGCCCTTCTGTTATCAAATAATTTTGATTTTTTTTTAATTCGCGATATAATACACATTATGGCAAATGATTAAAAATTGATATTTTGAAATTTAACAGTCCTCAAAGTAAATTGTATAAATCTAATGATATGTAGGTCTACTTTAAAGTGTATGTTTACAACTGGGATGAAAACCGTCCATCATGTGAAAATTTTGACCTTTTCGAGCCAAATTTTTGGATCACGGTCATTTCGAGGTCACAAGGGGTCATCTGAGGTCAAATTAGTAAAAACTGTCCTATTGGCATAAAACTTGGTGAGTACAGTCACCATCAGCCAGGTAATCGCGACAGCCGAGAACCGCCAAATACGGGTAACCGCCTAGTCATAATTCACCAGAATCTGTCTGTCCATCTGATTGTTTGTTTGTCTGTCCGGCTCTTTTCTCGGAGACTGGGGTAGCACACTTCCTCAAACTTGGTGGGTGGGTGCAGCTTGGTATAAGGAAGAACGAGTTTATATATTTTAAGGTCAAAGGTCAACAACGGGCTCAAGTCCAATTGAAGTTTAATTTCAAAAACGTTAAATGACAAATCTAGCCATTGCATTGTATCAAGCAAAAGTTTCCACTGTGACCTTTTCGTCAGACCTATACGGTTAAGAGGTCATAGGTCAAAAAATGTAAAAATTTGCTCCTATGGAGCTCAAACTTGGTGGATGGGTGGACATTGGACTAAAAACAAAAGTTTCCACGATGACCTTTTCGTCAGACCTACGGTTAAGATGTCATAGGTAAAAAACAACGTACAAATTTCAAATTGCTTCGATCATAGGTCAACAAAGGTAAACATTTCAAATTGCCCCTTTGGAGCTCAAACTTGGTGGGTGGGTGGACCTTGGACTATACCCCACGGCAAGGGTGAAAATAAGAGAGCTTGAACCAGGGGCCACTTTGGCAAAAAAATGGCCCCTGGTTCACCAAGATTTGGAAGAACCAGGGGCCATTTCCAATTACCAAGGGGCCAATAAAAATAAAGATGTGCTGGATGAGTTAAATAAGCAACATTTGCTTGTAATTAGATATTTTGGTTCACTATCCAGGGGGCCAGTTTTGTGAGAAATGTGGCCCCTGATCAACTAAATTTGAGATGGAACCAGGGGCCATTTCAGAGTTTCTGGGGGCCAAACGGCTCCCGTCTCCCACTTAATTTCACCCCTGCCCCACGCGGTGACCTTTTTGTCAGACCTACGGTTAAGATGTCATAGGTAAAAAGCAACGTAAAATTTCATATTACTTTTAATTATGGAGCTCAAACTTGGTGGATGGGTGTAACTTTGGCAAAGGAAGCTCCATGGTCAATCATGTCAATTGTCAGGTCAAATTTCAAATTGAGGGCGAAAGCCAGGTCAAATTGCAAAAAGCTGCAATTGACCTCAGCTGTGAGGACAGTGATCCCAGCCAAAGGATACACCCTGATTTTGAGATCTGCAAAGGCCAATAACCATGACAGCCGAGAACCGCGAAATACGGGTAACCGCCTAGTAGGCCTACCTGTAATATGTGGCTACTGGAGTAGCCTACAACACGATTCGTTGGCGATTTTTGTCCAAAAGGGTGTCATTCAGTGGCGTAGCTAGAGGGGGGGGGCAAGGGGAAATTGCCCCCCCCAATATGCCATTCCGTCGGTTCAGACGGGACCGTCGGTCCATTTTGAGTGGTCTACTAAGTGCCGGCCCGGAGGGCCGGTCTGCAAATCATGCATCTGCATCGTCGGTCATGTGAACTTGGGTCCGACTAAAAGTGTCAGTAATGTGAAAATTTGATTCAACATTACTTATTTGTATGGTATTTAGGTACATCGGTGCACTGTGTAACCTACGTAAATTATTTCAAACTTCCAAACACTATATTAAATAGCAACCGTTCTCTTTAAAACATGTTTAAACATTATTTCCTTACCTTCTCTAGTGATTTTCACTCAATTTTAAAGGAAAAAAATACTATATATAAAGGTAAAAACATGCATGAAAAATGGCCCTCCACAACGCTAAAACCTCAGAGCTTCCGAGGGCTTCGCCCCTGGACCCCTACCAGGGGCTTTGCCCCTGGACCCCACCAGGGGCACTAAGGCGGGCCACTGGACCCCAACCGTTGCTCGCTCCTCTCGCTTCGCTCGCTACGCTCGAATTGTCAATATTACTTGTCGGTTTGTGTCAAAAACTTGCCCCCCCCCCCCAATATAAAAATCCTGGCTACGCCACTGGTGTCATTAAGCGGTGGTTCCAAGAAAATGGGGGTCTTTATGTGTGGAAATGCTATAATTGGACGTCATTGACCGTGAAAAATAACTTTCTGGGCAAAATTTTTCAAAATTTTGCGAAAATTCACAAAAAAGTTTGATGCCAATCTGATTGTAAGTTGTATTTTCTCTGAGCACAACTAGACTAAATCCCCCAGTCCTTCAACATCTACGCACGGTCATCGGGTTGTGCTGAATAAGGCAACGTAAAGTAGGTATGCTAGGTGAATTCAAATTTGCCATCAAACTGCATCATTTTACATATCAAATTAAAGCCCTTGAGTAAAGAAAGCCAAAACTGAAAACATTTTTGTCATAGCACTTTCCGTAACAAAGTTACATCTTGTCAAAGATTGACTTTCATCAAAAAGATTCTGCTAGCAAAATTCCCCAAAACGGCATTTAGGGGTGTTTCTAGATCTTAGTCTCACGGCGATAGCAGCTTTTTTTAATGGAACTGCTATCAAAATCCCTCTAAAATTCCAGGCCATGTGCGACTTGATTATCACCATAAAAAATCATACATTTGGGTCAAGTGAAGTATAGAAAACGTATTTATGTAGGTTTCCCTCACCGACCTATTCTCGAAAAAATTCAAATTTCTATGTAAATGCATTGTGTTTGGGCCCCGGTCTCGGCGAATTTCGCTGACTAGTAAATGTGTTAACTAAGGTTTGCCTGTGATACCTACGTAAAGGATTGTGGGTAATAAAAGACGCCGCAATTCTGGGCCTGGAAGGATTCAGGCTAGAGCACAACATTGCTTTTTGAAATTTAACTGCATTTGCTTCAAAAAATGTATCATTTGTGTGTTAGCAATCTTGACAGTAGTATATAGCGGTGGTGCCAGGGCCAGAGGGGGGGGCATGTGGAAAATTTCTCCCCATCATGGACCCAAGCCCGGGAACCTATCCGTGCAGGTCGTCACCAAAATAATGATTACACATTACGTAACAATAATTTGAATGTGACAAAGCATTTCAATTTTTTTTTATATTTTATTTAAATTTGTTTCAGGGGGCAAAGCATGGGGCCAGATAAAAGGAAAACAGGAACAAGCACTAGACGATATTAATCTGGTAAGTTTGATAGTTTGAAAATGGAAGTTGTAGGTCTTGCGCTTATTTCTTTTAAAGCCACATTATAACATTTGCTGAGGAAGACGCCCTCACTGAATTTTTAAAATTCCTTTTTTATACACGATTAAATTGTACTTTAGTAAACCAATATACCCTGCAAAAATCAAGACTCTAGGTGCTGTAGTTTTGTCAAAATCCGAGATTTTGAATAAAACGCCGGATTCGGCGCTTTATTATTACGACGGAATTATTAGTCGAACGCATACACGATGTTCATAACACACAGTACGTACACGGCGTGCGGGACGGTGATATGCACAACAAAGGGTCGTACCACAACATGACCGAAGGAGTGGTACGTAATGGCGACATGTGCGCTGGTAGTAAATTCCAATTTTCTTTGCTTTGCCGTAGTTGTTCGGCTCAAAAATAAAAGGGATATATCTGACAGTAAAAGCTAACATTTTATGGCAAAGAAATGCTAATCTATTTTGTTATAAAATGTTATAATATGGCTTTAATATAGTTCTGCGATGATGTCGGCTTCACTATCTTCGTCATCGGCACATTGCTTCATACTATAATTTCTATAATGCGCTGTATAGCAACAAATTGTGGTCGCTGACGTTGACCCTCTTGACTCTTGGCTGTCCTGTACGTATGTAAGGGTTCTTGAAAATTGAAAGAACCCCGATCCTTTCCAGTTCTATTTTTGGCCTTCCAGAGCCTTTTTCCGTTCTTCATAGAACCATCAATAGGTTCTACGTACACACGACAGCTCAAGATTTTTTCAAGTATATACTACTTGCATGTATCACTGTGCATGCATAATATATGAATTAGATATAATAACAGAATTACTTTTCGGCACTTTGCACAATCTTGCCGTCAGTGTGCACACCGGTGGTACGTGAAAAAAGGTTTCTTGCGTATCAAATTGGAACTGTTCGTTTGAATTTTCAACCCCTAACACTAGGATCCATGCACAACATGCTCATCTATCAGGGGCACAGTTCTTTAACCCCAATACATTTGTACATTCATTGAATAACCTTTGAAAATTTGGGTACAAAAACTCATACTCTGCAACTTGAGATCAACTTTTATACTATGCTTGTTTAATTGAGGTTATTGAACTATGCCATTAGGATGAGGCCATTGTGGTCCATAGTGATATAAAGTAGATTTCAATAAATCGAATAGAAACCACAATTTTGGTTTACTAGGAAAATTCAGCCAATATGTTATCAAATTTCTAGATTGGCAATTGCAATATTATGACGACGAGACAGGTTTGGATGACCTTTATGTTTAAAGGTCAAGAAATAATATCCAAGTGTAGACCTCCTAAGGCAAAGAAATGGCACATTTTAAGTTGACTTGATATCTCACGTGCATATTTGACCGATAATAACCTGTGTTGTAAGATCAACGCAAAATACTAGTAATAGACCTATGATTTTATAAATTATATAATTGTGGAGTTAACAATAAAAATTAATATAAATAATAAGATCATTGCGAAAATTTGACGGTGTTTCGGACTGACGGGGTGTCCCCTACAAAACAGAGGACGAACACCTTCGTTAACTTAAAGTAAGCCAAAAAATTAAGGTACCAGTTATCTTCACCCATGTATATCCTAAACAAAGAATGTCCATATTAATACAAGCAGCCAATACCTGGACTCTTTAGCTCTGATTTAAAGACCTTATTTGTTGAAAATGGTTGAGAATTAAAGAACGGTGATCTAAACCCTATGGAAGAAACGAAATCCAATGTTGCACTTTTGTGTTCTAATCAATAAAAGCACCATTCACTTGTTTCAGAACGCTTTGTGTACTACAACTTTTGAATTTGCGTCTTCCGTGGGTTTTTAGATCGCCGTGTCTTTATTTCGGGCTTTATTTCTTACGAACGATTGAACGATTTCAACAAATGAGGTCTAAATTCGAGCTAATTATGATATATTATCTGTCTTTGTGTAGGATATACAAACATAACTGGTACCTGAATTCTTTTGCTTATGTATATCATGATATCGGGCATTATATGCAGGAAGGGGGGGGGGGGGGTCTTTGCACGTCGCGAGAGATGAGCAACGGTTGATTATTTCCAGGATTGTTTCCGGGGGGGTCCGGGTAGAATCCACGGATGGATTTTATGAAACTTAATTGTCAAATGTTCACCCAACTTTTCGTTGACTTTTGTATTTGTTTTGATGAGTTGCAATCTATAAACTATCTATCACATGACTTTTAATACATATCCTAACCCAAACGCCTCGTATTTGCGATAATGATGTTTTGAAACCAGTCCATGTAATCAGTTGTTATCTAAGTTCCTTGTTCCTCCAACATGTTCAAACCATTGTTCCGTTTCCTTTCCTGTTATGTTACTCGTCTTTCATTTCCGTGTTTCATCGAATACTAGTATTCTAGACACTCATCCACCAGCAGGCCTGCACCCCCCCAATTTGCCAAAGTGTACAAAAAGTCCCCAAAAAATCAGGTTTTTTACGGGTTTTTCGTCAAAAAAGGTCCAAATTTTGGAACGAAAGCAAGTTTTCACAAAATCGCCCCCCCCCCCTTGGGAAAAGAGTCCACTTTTTCAAAATCAGCACCCCCCCAAAAAAAATCCTGCGTACGGGCCTGTCCACCAGGGTTCGGTTTTTGTTGCCGCGGCAAACTGGCAAAAACCTGTTTTTTGCCAGGTTTAAACCGGCAAGAAAAAACTGGCAAAAACTCATAATAAAAAGTCACTTAAATATTTAAAAAGTAACACAGAAAGCTCATAAACAGTAACACACAACTTTTAATGAATCAGTCAACATCTTTTTTGTCTCATCAAGTCCTTATAAAATGAAAAAGTTTTGAATTTGATATGCCACATTTCAGTCAAATGCACAAGTGAGCAATGAAAACGCATGCCTTTACTTTCTTATAATGTTACAGTTGTTACTTATACCGTAATTACAAAATCTGGCCTTGTTACATTCAGGAAATTATTTTTGTAATGTATTAAATAATTTGTTTTCAGATGAAAAAAATGAATTATAAATCACTTTTTTAGTTATTGCCATTTTTGCCGGCAAAAACTGTTTTTGCCAAGTGGTTAAAACCGCGGTTTTTTCCACATGCGGCAAAAACCTGCAAACCCTGTCGCATGTCCTCCACTATCTTGCACTATATTTCATTGTCGATTTTGGAAGGCCCTATACCGTAAAATGGGGTCGGTCAGCGGGGTAACTTTGGTCGGTCAAATATTTTTTTCAAATTGTCATATTTCCAAACAGCAATATTGTTTGGTCATATTTGGTGTCAATTTGTTAAGAAATATCTTTGGAAGATAGTCTCTCATGTCCAATTTCCTTGAAATTGACAAAATATATAGGATTTTGACCAAAATGACCATTTTGTAAATTTTTTCAGAAAAATAAAAATCGATATTTGTGAACAAGGATGTCTGCATGCTTGATTAATTTTGCAAGGGTCAAATGTCACAAGAAACAACAACTTGCCCATTTACAGCGAAGATCAATGTTTTTGATTTTTTCTTCTTCATGTAATGAAGGGTAACTTTAGTCCGGTTATTTTTAACCCCTAGGGCACCCTTAAAAAATTATAAAAAGATCTTTTTCAACTTCAAGGTGTAGAAGGAAACCCTAATGTCGTAAAAAAGAGATAATTAGAAATATAAATGGTTATGTTGGGAAGCAGTGGTTTAAAAACTCTGAAAAGTGCCCAAAGTTACCCCATAGCGGTATGTTGTCCTTCTTGATGAACTTTTTCAGCTTATCCTTATTTTTTCTTGAAAAAATGTTAAAAAATGCTCATTTTTGGTCAAAAATTCCATATATTTTGTCAATTTCAAGGAAATTGGGCATGAGAGACTATTATTTCTTCCAAAGATATTGTTTCATCGTCAGTTGTGCTTATAATTTACATGAATATTTCTGCATACTATTTCTTGGTGTGTGTTTTTTAATATCATTTGCAGGAAGTTGTTCAAAATGGCGATTACAAAGATGTTGAAGATCTTGATGAAAAACTAGAAACATATAAAGGTATTATAGCATTAATATAACTAACTCAAGTGTATGAGGAGATACAGACTTGACATTTAATATGGATTATTTTTTCGCAAAATTCCAAGACTGGACTGGAAGGGGTCTGCATAAACCGCACGGGCTAAATTTAATTGTGGTGTGTCGGGAGACGGTGTACAATAAATAATAGAAAATGTGCTTTCCATGAGTTTACATTATGATGCTCATAGCGAATTTGCCTAAAATGGCGGATTTAGGGAGGCTGAAATTGAGCTTTGTGGGGGACACAATTTCGTACTTTATGCAACATTGTTCTGTTATTATCACATTTATAGGGGTTTGAAGTGGTATTTCGTAAACTTCGTTAGCAATTGGCATTCATCACAGCTGAAATACGCTTGCAATATACCAATTAACACGGGAGGAGCTAAAATATGGCTCATAAAAGTTTTACGTACTCAGAAAGTTTGAATGGCCCCCATGAGGTCAAATGGTATAAACTTAAAGTAAACAACTGCTCGGATTCTTGGTTGTCCAATCAACTCACGCTGTTTCTTTGTGTACAGTAAGTTTATAACATTTGGCCCCAGGTGGCCATTCAAAATTTCTTAGTGCGTAACACTTTTCAGAGCCATATTTTCGCCAGCCCATTCGGGGCTGGTACCTGTTTCAGGTTTGGGGTCAGTTTACTCAAGAGATTATATTTTAGTGGTATTGGAATGATTTTTTTTACTTTTTGTGGTTAAATTTTTTTAAAAATATTTTAATTCGATTTGTTAGGAAAAGTAAGTATGTTTTGCCGTTTCAACGAACGAAAACGAGTGAGTATTACCAAAGTTATGTTTGAACTAATTAATTATGACTTTAAAAGTTTAAAGGCCTAAATGTAACAATAATAGTTAATATATATAGCATCATATGGTCAGCAGAAGAAAATCTGACATCACCTATGATGTCATATCAGTGTCCTTGACCGGGGTCCTTACTCCTTGACCACTGAACAGCGTGATATCATGTTGATAACAGATCTATAGAATCAAAATCTTCATCATATCCCGGATCATATCACAGATTCTCAACAATCTGTGATCATATGGACCATATTGATGTGAAAGTAGTTATCTATCATATCCTGTGTCGTTTTATGGATAAAAATGACTCAAAATGTTATTGATGAAATGGTTGCTATCATAAACATCAGTTTTGTCTTTTCAACAGGAAAAATCCGATGCAAAATAAAGTTTTTAGGGCCTAGCTATAATATGGGCATAATTTATGCATATAGTATTGAACAATGTACCCCATTTGACATGCACTTATAGATAAATAAATTGTCTTACTTTATTAATTTAATAACTTCTTTATTATAAATAAAATGACACATAACTATTTGATTCATAAAATTACATTCAACAAAATGATTGAAGAGAAAACACACAAGGCACTAGGCAGACTGTTATAGAATGGAGCATGTAAGATGCCATGTCCATAGCTTCGCAGGAGTTTCCGACTAGCAATCAACATGATCAGCACATTCAGAAACACAGTTTAAGAGTGAAGATTGTAGTGAGTAACCAGTCCTTTATAAATGTGCTGGCCACTATCTATTATAATATAGTAGGCTTAAACTATACATTGCGAATTAATTAAGTTATTTTAAAATAAAATGTACATGTAAGTTAACTCAAACCGGCAGTGTATATATCGAAAGCAGTGAAATCGGACATTCCTAAGCGAAGATATTGAGTTCGTAAGTTCTGGTATTACAAAATTGAGATATCGTGGGTAAAAAGCTGAAAAGACAAAAAAAACCAACGACAACAACAACAACAACAACAACAAAACAAACAGACCAGAACAATTTGGAGTACATGTAATGAATTAAAAGAGTTGACATGAGATTAGGAATTAATGTTTTCTGCTGTTTCAGTGTGCATGTTCTCATCGTTGATGGTTTGGTGGACTGTCATGTAGATGTAAGCGTGATCCTAAAAATGCCTTTCACATTGACCAAAACTAATTACAAGACCTCTTCTACATTGAGGCTGGCTTTCCCTTTTAAAGGGAATTTTTATTAAAAGCTCCTCCCACTTTCAAAACTGGTAGATTACAAGTGCATTTCAGGTCTTACGGACACTTATTGTATTTAGGTTCAGTAAATATCACCTCAAACCTCAATAAATTTGATAATATCAGAATAATGTTCCTCAAATTCATATATTTTACCACCACAAAAATCAAATTCAGTATCCTTAAATCCGCCATTTTAGGCTAATTAAGTACATTATGAGCGCCATTATGTAAACTAATGGAAAGCACATTTTCTGACAAACAATTACTTTACACCATCTCCCGACACACCCCAATTAATATTTACGCCGTGCGATTTATGCAGACCCCTTCCAGACCAGTCTTGTAATTTTGCCAAAAATATTCCATATTAAATGTCAAGTCTGTAATTCCATGCATTTTGTGACGCTTCTTTGCTTTGAACAGCTATTTTTCTCAAATCTCTTTATAAAAAAATCACATTTGTAGCCAAGATGTAAGAGTATATTCATGGGTAATTTCAACTTCCTGGCACGTACAATAACAGAGATGTTACGATGGAGGTAGAACTTTTTGAATGACCCTCGTATATACCAAAAATTTGCTTCCACAATATGCGTTTATTCCTGCCAATTCATGCATGTCACACGTATAACACGCGTCCCTGGTATGTTTTCCCTGGATTTTTTGGTACCCTCTACTTCCTCAAAGACTATTTTTTGGTATCCTTTACTTCCTGAAAGAATAAGGGACTGTTCAATATTTACGCTAGGGGATTGATAGTTTTGACAAAAAAATCGACAAAAAAAGATCCTCCCTTTTTCACCATTTTTCCATATTTAAAACTTAACATACCCCCATCGTCGTTCAAGTAGTAAATTCAGATCCCCCCTAAAGACAAAAAAAACCACCAGACAAACAAAACAACACAACAAAGCATCAAACAAATCAAAAAACAAATTCGGATTTCACTCCCCACTGCGTTAATTTTGAACAGTTCCTAATAAGGGGGGCTATCATTTCTTCGAAGGGTGGGGGGGGGGAGGGGTCCCAAATTTACAAAAGGTCGGCGTCAATGAAATTGCGACTTCCCCCTTTCGACAACAGTGAAAAATGGGTGGTTGTATTCAAATGAGTATAACTTGAGCGTTCTGTGAGCAATTGCAACAATTCTTTTTTATTTAGACATGTAGAATTTGCTCTTTCCATCCAGTGGTATTTTCATTTTTAGCAGATTCCTTACAGATCTCGAGTTACAGCTCCTCAAACATGAGTTTACTTCTTTTTGACTCAGCCTGTAGTGCCAGTCATGAGCTTCACTTCTTATTTAGAGTGAATAGGCCTATTTCACAAACACAAAAATCAATTGGAAATGATTTGTCCCAATACCCATGCACCTTCAGTCTGCAAAAGATTGAAAAACAATGAAATCAATCCTTTCGAATGAATATTATATTCAATCGGAACAGATTTGTCCTTATAACTTCAATCGCTAAGGCTGCGATCAAATAGAAGTATATACGGTATACGGTATTCGCTATATGAAATACGCTCATTCGATCAGGCTGAGTTCACATAGTATACTCCTATGTGAACTCAGCCTGATTTGATCGCAGCCTAACAGATAGAAAATCACTCCTTTAGATCGATTAAAAAGATTGAAAAATCAAATCATTTGACTGAATATTCAGTCAAAAACTATTTGTTCCTCAACTGCAGTCGGCAAGAGATTGAAAAATCAACCATTTTGATCGGAATATTTAATCGAAAAATTTAATAAAGATACCGAACACTTTGTCACTCACAACGGTATAGACTAGAGTGGCAAGTTTTCCGTGTCACGGAAAAACGGACAAATTCACGAAATTTCAGAAAAAAACGGAAAACACGGAAATTCGCAGAAAACGTGTTTAGAAAAATAAAAATGAAGAAAAAATAATGAGATATGAGGTTAAAATAATGAAAATGAAGTCCGTCTTCAAAGATATCAGACTTAAAACAACTAAGAAGATAATTCAAGTAACTTCTTTTTACCCCGAATGTGAACACGGAATTGAAATTACATCACGGAAAATCACGGAATTTAGTATTTAAGACCAAGCACGGAAAATCGCGGAATTCGGTGTTTTAAATCACGGAAAAGTTGCTACTCTGCATGGTATACATGTAGACCTATTACAGCGTTCATATCGTCCCTTCAAGATTTATATAATGAGTCAAAAGCGGAAAAGAAAGGGGAACCGTGCTATATTTTACTCTTAATAGGACCTATTTCGATTTACATTAAATGTCGTTGCATATAGATATTGCCAAAATCATATAGCTATAGCTAAAAAACAACAAAACACCGTTCCCCCCACACGCACATTTGTCAAAAATCCACTGTTATATGACCAACATTTATATAGTTTGAACACTTTACACATTTTCGGTTATATAACCGACTAAATTCAAATACATAAAGATATCAAAAAAAAAAAAAAAAAAAGATGAAGAAAAAAAAGAAGAGAGAAAACCCTAATAAAGTTGGGTACACTCATGTACAGATTTAAGGTTAAATATCGATGCTAATTATTATGATCACGATGATGGTTGCTAGGGTTATTTTATATAATGGGACTGCATCAATACAGGTCATTTAAGGACGCATCTGGCTCGTAATGAGTCATGAAGGACTAGATGGAATCAGAATGAGAGAATTAATCACTGGTTACGAAATGTCCATTTATCATTCTATCATCGTATCATTCATTTATAGTCAATTATGTTATCATACATTTTTATTTGTTGATGAGATGGTTGCGAGACCGGCACATATAAATGAGCGACTGTGTTTCAGCAACTAAACTAAAAAAAACCGGCTATATAGGCCTATCAGAAATATTGAAATATATTTCCATATTGTTTCATATCAATACAAACATTGTTCTTTTCTGTCAAAAATGACACCGAATTTGTGACCATAACTTATGGTTGAGTAACTGTCTTTGAAAGACAATGAGGTCTCAAACAAAATGTGCCAAATCTGCCATTTACTGCGCCATTTGCACCAGTATATCACACTGTTTCATTGAAACAATCGCCACTTTAGTAACGAGTAGAGAGCCCATACGCGTTCACAACAGTATTGCATCTCCTTATCATGCTTCTTATCAACCTGGCCACATACTCGTCAGGGATGGCATTCCATTCTTCAAGCAAGATCTTAAACCAGCCAATGTGGTTTGATCTGTCACTCTAGTGCAGCAGCCCGACCAAGTTAAAGTCCGGGCTATTGGCTGGCCACTCTATTCGTTGAACTCTTTCTTCTTGCAGGAAGTCATTTACAATTCTTGCCCTACGGTGTGGTCGAGCGTTATCATCCTGCAGCGTTCGGTCCAAGGTTTTGCAGAAATGGGACTGCGACTGGCTGAAGGATGTCATCTCGATATTTGATATGCATTGAGATTTCCATTGACTACTACTAGTCTGGTCTTTCCTGTCATCGATATTCCCCTTTGACATTGACATCTCCGGTCAGACGAAACTTGGCTTTTAGCTTGGAGATCATACTGAGGGAAACTCCAAAATGTGACGCAACTTGATTCACTGGATGGAGGTATGCTAGCCTCAAACTTTCCAATAGCTCGAGCCTATCCAGATCTGATAATCGGACCAAGGTTGCTTATAACTTTCTTGCAAATGAAGAAGCGACCAGCAAGAGAGATTGACTTGCGTTGATCCATTTCGATCCACCTGTAGAACTGTTAATCCCATCCTAGCATTTTTCATTCAAAATGATATACTGCAATCAACTTTTCATTCATTCGTTTATTCATGCATTAGCCCACTCATGACATCAGTGAGTGGTTTCGTATACCCGAGTTGGATACCGACAAGGTTGTCTACTGTCACCAACCATCTTTAACATCTTCCTTGAGTATCTCATGATGGAAGCTCGTGATGGATTCGAGGGAACAGTCAGTATATCGGAGGGCGAAGGGTTACCAACTTGCGATTCGCTGATGAAATTGACCTCTTGACAGGACAACCTGAAGAACTATTAAAGTGACCTCACAAGAAGGCTAGATGACAGTGCAAAGCGACTTGGCATGGAAATCAGCGCTGCAAAGAGCAAGGTCTTGAAGATGGGGTCTGATATGGAATTGTAGAAGTTCATGTTGGAGGGGAAGAACTTGAAACAGTTACACAATTCAAATACCTTGGTGCAATTTTACTGTTTATCATCATTTAAAATTGTGCGAAAAGTGTTTGATAATAGTATTTTAACAATTACTGTTTAAAAAATCGGAGGCACTGATTACATTTTCGTTAAAAGTCCCCCCAACAAACCCCCCCCCACACCCCCACCACACACTCAATTTGTTTGAATTTTGAAGCAAAAAATCCACTTCCACCAAGTAGCTTTTATAATTGGTTTTAATGCAGTATTAAAATAAAAACAACATTTTTTCATTTGTATGGCAAAAAAGCGAACGTTTTAAATCACATGATAACCATTTTTTTAGTTTTTAATTTTAATGTGCACACCGGCTATATATTGATGCAATATCTCCGGGAAATATTTGGTTCCTTCTCACCATCTCTCATAATAAACCAGACGATATATCACCGTGACACATATCTACCGTCTACCTGAAGGCGCCAAAGTAGAGAACTTGAAAAAGCACGTCTCAACATAATCTCATGCACAGAATAAACAACTGAGAAAAGAAAACCCGATGTGCCAGCGGTATTTAGAACTGTGCAATTTGGTGACGAGACTGCACTTTGATTTATGTGCCAAACCATGGTGAAAACACGACACATTTGGTGTCAAAGTCAGCGAAGCCAAAACGATACACACAGATTAGCTTTCATAATATATGCAATAGCTATCATCATGATCATCTAATATCATATGACCAAACCACATTGAAATATTACTATGGACCACAATGGCCTCATCCCAATGGCATAGTTCAATAACCTCAATTAAACAATCATAGTGCAAAATTTGACATCAAGTTTCAGAGTATGAGTTTTTGCACCCAAATTTTCAAAGGTCATTTAATGATTGTGAAAATGTATCGGGGTTAAAGAACTGTGCCTTGATAGATGAGCATGTTGTGGATCCTATAGTGTATTAAGGTGGGTGATATTAATCAAAAATAAGAACCGTTCCAACGACACGCGGAACAATTAGTTTGTAGAACAAGATATGTGACCGTACAGCACGAATGAGCCGTAAATGTCCTCAATTGTATTCTGAGTTACAGTGTAAAATGGGCATGAAGGTCGTATTCATAGGTACCTCAATTTGGTGCTACGTGTACCTCATTTAATGAGATACACGTAGCACCAAATTGAAATACCTATGAATATGACCTTCATGCCCATTTTACACTGTAACTCAGAATACAATTGAGGACATTTACGGCTCATTCGTGCTGTACGGTCACATATTTGAAAGAGTACAATTTTTTGTCTCACTTTTGACCATGGTCACTGCATAGTACTATACACGCAACAAAATGGGAGTCTTCCGATTGATCTATGAGCCACTCTTCGGTGAAGGGCTGAATGCTCATGGCTATTCCATATAATATCCACACTACCCCTGTGTAGGATTTTGGAAATATCTTCCACAGGGGGAGTATGAATTTCAAATGGAATGAACACATTAGGCAGCTCCTTTTGAATTTCATACACCCTCTGAGAAAGATTCAACCCAAATCTTCCACAGAGGGAGGGTGAGTGTCAAATGGAGCTGCCTAATGTGTTCATTTCACCGGGTCATTTCATTTGCAATTCATACTCCCACTGGTGCAAGATGTTTCTTGGGGTAGTGTGGATTTTGATAAAATATGAAAGAACTGACTAGTTTAAAAAAATTGTAGGGCCTATACGGTTTTTAATGTTGGTGTCATACTCATACTAGTGAAAAAAAAACCCTCCGTTTTAAACATAATTGACCATGTTCCTGGTGTGTGAAAACGGGTCACAAATTTACTTTGATTTACGGGGATAGTATAAAACAATCGGATGCACAATATGCACACATGTATGGTTAATATAAAATGGTCAATGATGTACCGTGATCGTCATTGTAATAAATGCAACGTTGTCACTTTAGATTAACATCAATTGCAGTTATGAATTCAAATGAGGCACGTGCAGTAGCATGGCCAGCGTGGGTGGGTGGGTAGAGTGCCCCCTGACAAAAAGTGAAAGAGAAAAGTGCCCCTCTGACAAAAAAAAAATGAAAGAGAAAATCGGGAAGGTAAATAGCTTGTGTCCCACAAAAATTCAACCCGCTCATGGGCCAAAATAGTGCAAGATACCAATTATTTTTGAGCGCTACGCGCGCCCATTGTCACAATTTTTCACCCCGATCATGGGCCAAAATAGTGTACAATACAAAATCTTGTGAGAAGGGATGTGGAAATTCCTTTTCCAAAAGGCAACAGTGACATATTACGGGCAGTCATCAACGTAGACAGCCTTCCATTTCATCATTAACATCACTTGCAAAGAAAGTAAACATACTTATATTATGATACTATTTTTGCACCATAATGTATAAGGAAATTCCATCGATATAGCTCGTTGGTGATTTCAAAAACTTTTTGATCCCACCCCCTCGTAATAGTGTTTTAATTTAGTAATTGTTTGCCAAACATTTATTTAATTCATTTATATAATATACATTGCTAATAAAACGTTTGTCTAACAATTGCCAATCGCAATGTTTGTCAAACATTTATAGTGAAACGGTTTATAGTGAAACGGCTAAGGGCTAAGGCTATATTAAACATTTTCGTAAACGTTTGTGATCACTAAAACTTTAGATATTAAACACATGATGTTTTAAACGTGTTTACAAATCAAGGACAGGAAAGTTTTCAATCTCTAGACACTGTTTTTGCCGCTAGTTTAATATAATGTTTCGCGTATAAATGATATAAACGCAACCGTAACTTTTTCTTGTTATTTTATTTCTTATTTGTCCAGGCAAGTTCATCGAGTATGATTTGGATGGCTCTGGTGATTTAGGTAAGTATATTGATATAGGAAGAGATTTGAATGCGACTGGCCAGAGAAGATTGTCTGACCTAAAGGTCAATTGTATCGAGATTGTGTAAAGATTGATTGTTATCATTCTTTATTTGTTACAGCCTCGCCAAAATGCAACATTAAAAGATCCACCTAATTTGTAGCTTAAGGTGGTACTACACCCCTGGTCAATTTTGTGCCTATTTTTGTATTTTTCTCAAAAATTAAAGTGCATTGGTGACAAGTTTTTTTTTATTCCCTGTGCTTGGAACTGATGGAGGGAGAAATGACATACATAATAGAGAGCTTGCGAAATGGCGTTACTTTAACTTTAACTTTAACGTCTAGAGGATTATAGAGGATTATGTATTCAAAACCAAGGTGGTTTTGAATACATAATCCTCTATAATCCTCTATACGTTAAAGTTAAAGTTAAAGTAACGCCATTTCGCAAGCTCTCAAATGAGCCATCAGTTCCCAACGATCATGAACAATAATTACATAATCAAAATATTATTTTTGAGCAACAGGTACAAAGAGAGACAGACGAGGCAAAGACTATGGACGAAGACAACGAACACTCACACTCATACAAAACATACAAAAGGACAGAAGACAAACGAGAAAAAAGGATTCATATTCTACTCACACACTTAAAAAAAACCTAGCCATGATCTATACATAATATACAAAATATAAAAGTTACTTGAAAAAAAAACACAATCAAATTTTATCGATGTCGAAAGAAAACTTTTTAAAGTGCTTGCCAAGATTGCCATTTTTCTCAGCAATTTTGTACTCAATGTTGAATTTAAGCTTAAGAAAATTGCGGAAATTAAGAAAGAGAAATAAAAAGTTAATGCCAGTACTATGAGGAGAGACGTCCTTAGTAACTCCAAATAATCTCTCAAATGTGGAAAAGGTTTGATTCTCCTTAGTGATATCATTGATGAAAACCAAGAGATTATCCCAAAGAGGAGTGATAATAGTACATTCACAAAATAAATGCACAAGGGTTTGCACTGGAAATTTTATTTCAGCACAGACAACAGTTGTGGAGTTACAGTCAAAAATGAGGGAAAGCCAATATTTTATCAATAAATCAATAATTACTTGCCTTGAGTTGCTGAATTTTCAGTGCAGTAGTTGTAGTCCTTGCCCCTATAATATACGGTATCTTGCTTGTCACCAATGCGCTATAATTTTTGAGAAAAATGCAAAAATAGGCACAAAATTGGCCAGGGGTGTAGTACCCCCTTAAGCCTGCGTTATAAATAAATAACTGTAAATTCTAGTCATTCAACTGTAAATTCTAGTCATTTCAAGAGGATCCAATGTTGCATATTTGAAAGAAGCACGCTTTTCAGTATAAAACATCAAAAAAACCCGGGATTAAAATTGATGTGTACCAAATACTCTTGATAGCCCGTACGGCCTATAGCAAACGGCGTCTTGAAAAGTTGGGGGTGGGGCATTTGTCAAAAAATTGTCAAAAAGTGGCTGAAGAGAACATGAACGGTGCATCGTCAAAAAGTTTGGGGGGTTATCCTCCAGGATCGATACCATTGACAATCACTGCAATAATTGGAGGGGTTGACGCCACTGGGCAATTATTGCAATCTAGTGTTGCATCTGGAAGAATCGGTCTTTCCATATTAATTATTATGTATCATTATAGCTGAAATGCACTTGACGGATAATCTGTCAGAAGTGAAAAAATGGATTGTCATAGTGTTACTTTAATTGTTTCAATCCTGTGAGTTTATATTAAAATACAAGAAATTGATTAAATGAACGTAACGTCGCCAAATATCTGCTGTTTCTCCCCCATTCAGACGTAACCGATGTGTCATATATGATGGAGAAGTTAGGTCAACCGAAAAACGTCTTAGAAAAAAAAAAAATTATTGCTGAAATCGATTTGGATGGTTCAGGGACGGTCAGCTACAGAGAGTTCCTCAAGATGATGCTTGGGAACAAGTCATCAATAATGAAAATGTAAGTAAATGTATTATGCAAAATAGTGTAATAACAATGTAGTGACCATTAAAGGGGCATTTCGTGATCCACAGCCTCATCCCCCCACTTTTCCCAAAAAAAGTTGAGATTTTTACACCACTGGATACCTCTGGCTACATAATGTTTATGTACCAAATATTTCTTGCAGATTAATTCGTTTAGCAAAAATATCGTTAAATTTGAATTTCGTTCTGGTGCACCAGAACGAAATTACAACACATTGTCTATGGAGCAGTGTAATACACATAATCATGCATAACTCGTAAACGCAAAATCGGAATCAACAGAAATTTTGGAAATAAGCTTTTTTCGTGGATATCTACTGAAAAATGTCATAAAAAGAGGATGCTAGGATCACGAAATCCTCCTTTAACAAATTAATTAATTGGTATAAAAGTAATTGTAAGTCCATCTGCTTTTGCTCACATATTGATGTTATACATACCAATAGGGAGTTCCTGTAGTAAAGACAGATTGTGAAACTTACACTTCCGTGCTAATATCTTCTGTCTGTTCAATTAGCTTAGATTCTTGTATTTTTAAGATATTTGAAAAAATAAAAAAATTTGGTCAAAGTCATCAAAGAAAAGTGTTAGCACAGCGTTAGACCCAATGTGATTTTAACTTTTCAAATTCCAAAGTTCAATTTAAAACCCCATTTCTTTTCAATTTTGCCTCATTTTAGGCAGTTACTTGGGTCCACCAAAAGGGTTCGCGACCTTTTCACAAATCGAGTGGAACGGTCCATTTTCAACTTAGGGCATAGACCCTATCCAATTCAGCAAAACAAAGTGTCCACCAATCTGTCCTGCCATTTCAATACCGTTCCGGTTTATTTGATAGGATCTATAGGTGATGATTGTCCACCTGTTTTTGTTGCACGAAATTATATGCGCGATTACGTTTTAGACCTATGCATAACATTATGCTGAGCATTATCTTTTTCCTAAACAATGACATTAAAATTATAGATTTCGTTCTTATTTCATTTGGTTAACAATGTAAATGTAAAGGAATGTATTCATATAAGCTTGGCCTATTCTAGAAAACCCTAGTTCTATTCACATTTTTATAATAACGTAATGTTTCAACAGTGGGGTTTCAACACAAATTACTGGCAAATATAGCTATTTACCCAATACTTACTGATGCGGATGGTCGAATACTATACAGCGCATCTAATTATTATGACATTCGTCCCCATTGCACTAAATGGATTGATTCAAAAAAGTTTATGGTACCCGACGCTCTACAGCTTTTTATAAAAATATCGCGGGAAAAGACCAAAATTGAAAAGATATGGGGTTTCAAATTGAACTTTGGAATTTGAAAAGTATAAATCACGTTAGGTCTAAGGCTGTACTAACACTTTTCTTTGATGACTTTGACCACCGTGTTTTATTTTTTCAAATATCTTAAAATTACAAGAATCTAAGCTAATTGAACAGACAGTAATAACTTCCGTGCTTGAAGTATCAAAATGTTTTGAAGTACTAGTTTTCCTTTCTGTTGTCTTTCTTTACTTTTCGATATTTTTGATGGGAAAGAAAGTGAATTATTAATCGTGCCAGACTTGGATGAACTCTGTCAAAGTGAAATAAGTACAAGTGATTCGGACGATGAGTACGTCGTCCTGTTGACGTTCGTCCCATCAGTTATAGACATGTAAGAAGATTGATACCACTATAATAGCCTGAATTGTTGATGATGCGGGCTGTGAGACTTAGGCTATTGCATGGATGCGTGCGATGTTCCAGGATTGCCAACTTCATTACAACTGATATTCATAATCTAGATTAATGAGTATCAATTATCAAGCTTTCGTCAGTATAAGCTCCGATATATTTAGGATAACATCGATCGTTATATAGATGGTACCTTGTGGCATGGTATCATATAGCGGTGGCTCTGAAAAGAGCCGTTTGACTCGGGTTTAGGCTCTAAAAGAACACTTTAAGTGGACTGTTTCTTGTGCACTGAAAGATTTGAATGATGACTCTGAAAATAGGGTTCAAAAGTTTGTCTAAAATTGGTTCACATTATATATTATTTAGTTTTACCTTGCACCACGCAGAATAACGCCGTCATAATTGTAAAATGTGTATTTTCTTCTTCAATAAATTCTCATGTGTGGGCTTATAAACGACCGAGACAGATGAAAATGTCAGACAACACGATAACACGATAACATCAGAAAGTGCTTCTCCCCCGATCGATGACGTTAGAAAGTGACAAAATGCATTTAAAAATAGAAAGTTGGCAGTCCTGCATGGCTTTATGTTGGCGAAACATAACGAACACATATAGCATGGGATATGGCAACGTAATCCTCAAGTTCACAACTAATTTTATATAATATGTATGTATGTTTTTTAATGAATTCAATGGTTTGTTGTTGTATAGGTCTAATAAATCTGCACGTGTATTGAAGAGTCCATTTTTAATCATTCGTATCGTATAATAGCATGCCCATTTATGACGTGCACATTGCTGATTAACTGATAAATAAGCAGAGGGGTAGTCCTACAGTTTTGCTCGGAACGTGGGATAAGTCCAATCACTGATTTGTCACTATGCAAAAATTGTCTGATATAATCTTGTTTGAATCCATTTCATTTCAAATCAAATTAATTGAAAGTGAATGTAATTTATGCAGTCAATATTTCACCATAATTCTGGATAAAAGCAAGACATTTAACATCATACCTTCTTTGGCAATTTCAAAAGAGGTGCCCAACTATTTGACATTGTTAATGACCTCATAGCCCACGCCCCTCTTTATAGGGAAAAAATCAAATTGCACTGATCGCTATATACTGTACTTGAATGCAGGTCATCATAGGCCTATGCATAATTCATTACCGATATTCCTTACATGCATATAATGTCATTACGTTAATAACAAAGATGCATCTTGTTTTTGTATTAATATTATTTTTACTACAGAATTCTGATGTTTGAAGAGAAAAACAAGGAGAAGGAAAGACCATCAGGACCACCACCTAAACGGGATCTCTCAAGTCTTCCATGAAGATCATCAGATAGTATATATTTGCATTAAAGACTGTTTTATTATATGTATATTATGCATATGAAAGTTGTTGACTAGAGGAGGTTTTTTACTTGTTTACTGACATCGAGATTACGCAGCGTCTACAACCACGTGATATTTCGAAGGATTCAAATTTTGGCGGGCATTTTATTCTCGCAAGATTACATAATCGTCACAGAGCTAGCGGGATTATTTTGAACGCTTCTGCATAAACTGCTCGTTTAATGAACAATACATATAGCCTATGCGCATGCTTTTGCATCAACTTGGGGTGGGGGTACTATAAATCCACGGTTTAGGCTTATGTACGTGTACATGAGATCGCCAGATTTGAGAATGTAGTATGGAATGTCATCGCTTCTATTAACATATTTGTACTTTTTTCCAATATGCAAAAAATGAATATATATATATCAATCATCCTCTAAAGTGTGCAACCGATATTTTTATGCAAGCCGTAGCCCCCCCCACCCCCATTATACATTGATTTGCACTGTACAAAAGACCGAACTTGGTTGCAAATTTGGTTATGGTGTGCATTAGAGACTATTTACCCTGTCGGCCCTCTCCCGTGGGGCCGTCTGATAGTTTTCATCGAGTAGACCTAAAACAATCCAAATGTCAGGGCATATACTGCAATAAACATACAGTCAGAGACCCTAGAAAATAGCGGGGAAAGTCATTATGGACCCTAATGGCCTCATCCCAATGGCATAGTTCAATAACCTCAATTAAACTCTCATAGTGCAACATTTGACCTTAAGTTGCAGAGTATGAGTTTTTGTACCCAAATTTTCTAAGGTCATTCAACGAATGTACAAATGTATTGGGGTTAAAGAACTGTACCCTGATAGATAAGCATGTTGTGGATCTTAGTGAGTAGAACAGAAAAATTAAAAAAGGAACTACTTTCAATTTCAAGTCTCCGGCTTACTTGTCGCTAGTAAACCTTGCAAAGTTTTGACAAATTTCTGTGGATTATTGAATAAAAGAGTTACCTTACGTATACCTAAACCTAGTAGAATGCCATGCTCTTTGCATAAAATAACCAAGATGTGATATGACATTCAACAGTTTTATTACACCACTTAAAGGAAGGTGACCTGATGTATTTGGAAAATCAAATTCTTTAAAACTTATGTATAAGGCCCCATGACACAAGGGAAAAAGCGGTAAAACGAGCAAAATCGCTCAAAAACGCTAAGTTCGCCAAAATTTCCCACAATTTCTGTTAAGTAAGCTTATAATCTGAAAAAAGATGAGAGATTCTGCAAATAATGTGCAAATAATGTGAAATAATGTGCGATTTACCGCTTTTTCCCTTGTGACATGGGGGCTTCTTACTTGCAGATGATTTTACATGCAGAACTCAAACAGGTGATTAAACCATTGGGCTATTCCAGTTAAAATCCATACACCCCTATGGAAGACATGCCCTTAATCTTCCACACAGGTAGTGTGAATTTCAAATGAAGTTACCTGAATAGGCGATTCCATTTGATATCTACACCCCTGTGTGCGCGATTGAGGTCATGACCTCCATGTAGGGGGTGTATGCATGTCAAATGGAATAGCCCATTGGCTGCAAGAGTGTGGCAGTCAAATTTCACTGTATCAGCTACACATTGAGTATGTACAGTACACAGCAGTAAAATATCGATTTCAATTTTTTGCGGCTTTTTTTTTTTTTTTTTTTTATCTCGAAAGCCCTAAGTAATATGCGCGTTCTCGTTGCGAAACTTTGATCCGGAACCAATTCTAATTTTTTGACGCCAGAGGAAAAAAGCACTTGGAATTCAAGAAAAATGCATTTGAAGTTTTAATTTTACATGGAACCCTATGCAAAATATACAAGTTGGAGTCCAAATTGAGCTATATGCTACACATTGGCTGCCTTGAGATTCCAGTGGTTAAAAATATGAGTGATTTTGAACGTTTCAAATTTTCAGCCCCCCCCACCTACCACCCCCCTGCAGATTTTTTTTTTTTTTTTTAAAGGCGAGTGATTTCAAATGTAAAATCATGATCTGGAAATATTGAAATCCTTCAAATCCTACAAAAGAAGAAATGTTGGGCTATTCCATTTGAATTCCATACTCCCCACCCGGCAAGACATCTTCCACACAGGGAGTGTGAATATCAAATGGAGTTGCCTGAATGGGTGACCACATTTGATATCTACACTCCTCGCAAGATTGACGTCATGACCTCCATCTAGAGGGTGTAAGGATTTTAACTGGAACAGCCCATTGCATTGGCTACATTTCACACATCGGACATACAAGGTAGGCTGGTAAATCACTGAGTGTAAGCACATTGTGTACTTTGGAACCTGTGGAGCAAATTTGATTTAAATTTCCCGCTTCTTTCGAAAGCCCTAAGTAATATGCGCGTTCTCGTTGCGAAACTTTGATCCGGAATCAATTCTAATTTTTGACGCCAGAGGAAAAAAGCACTTGAAATTCCGGAAAAAGCCATTTAAAGTTTGAATTCTCCCATTGAACCCTGTGGTAAAGCCACATTTTGGAATTCAAATTGGGCAATATCCTATATATTGACTGCCTTAAAATTGCAGGGGATGAAAGTATGGGCAATTTCAAACATTTTATTTTTTTTTTGACCCCAACACCCCCCCCCAATGCATTTTTTTCCCTTCAAAAATTTGGTGTATGGCGGGTGATACAGGCCCCATGACACAAGGGAAAAAGCGGTAAAACGAGCAAAATCGCTCAAAAACGCTAAGTTCGCCAAAATTTCCCACAATTTCTGTTAAGTAAGCTTATAATCTGAAAAAAGATGAGAGATTCTGCAAATAATGTGCAAATAATGTGAAATAATGTGCGATTTACCGCTTTTTCCCTTGTGACATGGGGGCTTGTATAACTTAAAACTGTTGTCCCTTTCAACCATTCATGCAAAAAGATCATGTAAATGTTCATTGTAAATGCGACTAATTCTTCATGGAATTACTGACATTTAATAGGCCTACAGCGTAAAACTGGTAGTCTACAGTGTTTTTATTAATGATAATCATCATGATCATGTAATAAATTGATATCAAATGAAAGATTTCTCAAATAACATACTGAAATTAGGAGTTCCAAATCGGTGTATTTCCGAAGATATCATCAAAAACTGCTGAATTAGTCAAAAATGTGGTATACCACATTATTTTGAGGCTAATTCGGCAGCTTTTGACGATTTCTTCGTTAATGTACCGATTTGGAAGTTATTGGAACGCCTAATTTCAAAATGTTAATGAGGAAAATATGAGCTTTCACCTGATACCAAAATCTGCATTTTGATGGGGTAAAGTCGGGGATGAGGCTGTCAAACAGGTCACCCACCTTTAAAGTGATATTCATTGTTAAAATATTTTGCCTGTGTACACTGTTAGAACACGGGTTAAAATCTTTAACCAACAAGTTAACGTTAACCCGTGTGTTAACAGTGTAAGGCAAATTATTTTAACAATGAATGTCACTTATAAAAGTTTGAACTTGTTGTTAAAATTTTAACATGTGTTCTAACAGTGTAATCTAAATAGAAATGTTAATTAATATGTGTCCTCTTTCTTGAGCACTAGCCTGTGTAATATAGACGAATCCAACGAGCCAAGCGATGGTCAGAAATCAGTCGGCCATTACTGGGTCCCCGCAGCACCAAACTGGTGTTGTGACTGTCCAATTGGGTGGATTAAAGCCGCTTAAAAATCGATGTTAGATTGTATTGTGTTGTAAACTGTCATCATTCTTTTGTCTACGTGTAACACGGGTGATAGTATGCAGTTTAAAATCCCCTCCGAAGGCCGCAACATTTCACATTTTAGGTGAGATGGAGCCGACGGGGACCCAGCCATGGCTGCCATTGAGGTGTAGGAATGCGTGAAATTGGATTCGTCTATAGGCCTACCATACAGTTTTAGTATTATTTTGATCTTGCATCTATGCCCCAACCTAATGAAATGTTGGCCCAATTATAACGTTTGTTTTGACTTGATTTATGATTTGTATATTTTATGAAAAGTTAATTATTAACAACGGGTACGGGTATCCATCTTGTATAACTCATTTATTTCCTTGTGTCATATGTAGGTATAAATCAGTATTTTTTCTTAACTATTTGAATAATATAGAAATGTTAGCGTTTGTCCCGTTGTTTATCATGTTGATAGCATATAATACATAATCCTATGTTTATTATTTTGTTTTAATACAAGCCTTGTGTTTTAGTATGACTGTAAATATATATATAAATATATATACTCTAAACACGAGTGTTTATATACGGATAACACGTTTTTAACACTGTACTATCTGTACATTACACGTAAAAGAATAAAAGCCGTTGCATATAACACACAACACGTTTAACGCTGTATAATAACGTGTTAATGTTGCTGGTATAAACATGTTACGGTGTTAATATTTTTGGTTGAAATGCAGTTTAATTCGCTTGTCGAATAAAACACAATTATCCCGCGACTGAAATCTCTTCCGTAGTGAAATCACGTGATAGTTTCGCGGACAGGCCTCAGCGCTAGTTTGTCACTAAGGACTCATTCTATGTCAGTCGAGCATACAGAGAAGACGTAACATTTCAGTGTCTGGGGATAATACACCTGTTACGGTGTTTAACAGTGTTAATCGTTAGCAACGCTTCCTATTCTTTTACGTGTAAAGCACAGCTATAAACGTGTTGAAGAGTTAAGAAAGCTTTATCCGTATATTAATACTTGCATTTAGAGTGTAACTATAAGCTGTTATTGTTGTTATAGTAGGGATGACCAATGAACCATCAACTTGATTAGAACACTCCCATAGCCATGCAGGGAGCTCAACTGTGCACTGCTTGCACAGACATTTCTAAATTGAGCTCATTCTGTTATTTTTCATAATTTTTCTGTAAAAATTGGAGATGTTAATGCCAATTATGTTTTGTAACTATCCTGCAAATTACAGCATCATAACTTATTTGGTTTTTCTGTAAGTGTGAGTCAAAATTGGTCCATCGCCACAGTGCGCTTAATTGCTCAGAATGGCACAAAATATTCAGATGAATAAGATCAGGTGAACACCTTGACCTACTGAGCTGTAATTTGGCAGAGTTGTTGTTATTACCTCTATCATACTCTCTGTAAAAAGGAAAAACTAGAGCTAATTGCGCATACACATATACGCGACCTTAGCAATAGCTAATTAACTAGGCCTATGGCTAATTAGCCCAGCTATCTAGCATGCATGCATGTATTAAGGCATATAAACAGCCAGCAGTAGTATAATATGCTGATTTTACTGAGATGTCTTTTTTGAAATGCACTGTAATTTGAAATTGACCATAGGGACAATGGGAGCAAGGGTAATTTGTTAGCTCACCTATAGCATATGTGAGTTCAAAAGGTCCAGCAGTTTGGTGTAATTCATTGGAATATACATGTATAACTAGAACAGAAGTTTGTAGTATCATATAATTAGGCCAAGTAAAATAAAAAACATGTTTCAAGTCCGGGTTTTTGTAAAAAGGAGGAAGAGGGGCTTTTATTTTATATTTTCATGGCAAAATCGGTGTGAATACCCATAATTTGAGCTGTTTTAGCATACACAATAATGCCTGGAAAAAGGAGGAGGCCTCTTTTTATTTTTGTTCTGAGGATATAGGCCGGCCCCTCTCATTTTCATAAAACCTTCCAAAAGTGTTTCTTGTATATTAGCAAGGCTAAAGAAATATTTCTGCTTCCTAGATATATTTTTTGAAAAGTTATAATTGAATAAATATATAATTGAAGAAACCTCAAAAAGGAAGCGAGAGGGTACGTGAAACATGTTTAATTTTTTATTTGGCCTTATAATTATTAATTATATTACATAATTATTTTCCATAGTTGTGAAATCATTTTGTTAACCAAAAATTATTCAATATTCATGTAAATATTTCTGTGCAACTTTGGTCATGCGCTATTAGAGTGCGACTTCCTAAGGTATTTTTCTACATACCGGAAGTAATATCTGCATGACCTTTGACCCCAATGACCTTGGACCCCAATGGATGAATACAATGTGTAATGTTATCATGCTATATTATAATTTGTGGAATGACTTAGCATTTTTAGTAACAGAACAGAAAATCAGCATCAGCCATAATGACCTTCGTATGACCTTTGACCTCAAGGCTAATGCATGCGTCAAATGACATCATCTTGCTGTGTAATTTGTGTAAGGAGTAGCAGTTTTAGTAAAAAATAACAGGAAATAACATTTTCGGCCATAATAACCTTTCCATAACCTTTGACCTTGAGTTGGTCACGTGACATTTGTGCCACCAGCTATTGGTCCTGATGACCAAGTAACATTGTTGTACCATATATATTTGCGACAGCAGCAGCATTTTAGGGCATTTGGTCATATACCGGAAGTATCCCCTAATGACCTTTGACCCCAATTCTGAACATTAACTTTTAGACACTGGGTATAGCTGATGCATGTACCCAAGTGCCATCATCGTGCTGTATAATTTGTGGAAGAAGTAGCATTTTTAGTGAAATCACGTTTTTGGCCATTGACAGGAAGTGGATGACCTTTGACCTGAAGTTGATCATGTTTCATTTGTCCCCCCACCCAATGGTCCTAATGACCAACTATGGTCAACATGACTCAAAGCATATGGCTACGGTGGCTCATTATAAGATTGACAGAAAGAAAGAAAGAAAGAAAGAAAGAAACAAAGAACTTGACAGAAACAGACCTTAGCAATTTTGCAAATTGCTAAGGAAAAACCGGACAAGTAGATCTCGAGTTAAAAATTAAATCACCAGCTTCCCTTTGGAATTTCCAAACACCTTTCGAATCATGTTAAATAGACACCTTTCTGAACATAAATGTGAAGTTTCATGCTCATTTGTTGTATTATTCACCTGATCTCAACCCTAAACATTTTCTTATATTTATACCATCTGCACTGACTTGCTGCTATACACGCACAGGAGCTGTACTTTTAAAATACGCGCCTAATCAATAATGAGTCTTTCACTCCATTGTTAAAGTACTGTGCTCCCTGTGGCATATGGAATGACCAGGCCCTGGAGTGTGATGGTTTTGTAGCACATGACAGTATTCATTCAAGCCTATCAAGGTCAGTTATTAGCCACTTGCTGAATGGCTGGGCATTATCAGCTATCAAAGAGATACCTTATGCTGCTGCCAATCACAATAGAGGTTAAACATTTTGTTAAAACCCCAGAAGTGATATCAGGACAAAGCTGTGCATGTTGGTACTTGATTGTTTGGATTCCTATGTTGAAAATCCCTTGTAGTACATTAGTATTTTTCTTATGTGTAGTGTATATTGTTGTGGAAAAAAGTTCACCTGGACTTTTGATTTTGTGCCACTTTTGGCCATTATGGATGATTTTTGGCAAATGTTTTCTAAAAGCATGATTTCAGTGCCTCGGTTTGAAGAAATACTTAATGCTATTGACTAGTAAAGTGCCATTTCATAAGAAACCCTTTGATACTTTCACAATATGCTTGTTTCATGTTTGCATATATATTAAAATAAAGAAATATAAAAAGGTAAATATATGCTTATACCAATTTTGCTCACATTGCTATATTTAGACTTTGTCAATTTATTTCGTTCCAATGACAGGTCAGAATGGGAAACTTTGAAAATTCATAATTCGAAAAGTTTTTGACCGATTTTGACCATTTAACCACCAAAATACTTCTGTTGATGAGTTCTTTCCAGAACACAATCTTTTGTAGCAAAAGGGGCAACATGAAATTATGATGGTCATCCCTAGTTATAGGGTTATATTTTTGTGATTTTCTTAATTCATCTTGGATACACTGTAAAAACAGTGTTTAGAAAGTGGTGGCAAGAATGTGTTCAGAGAAACGTTATGTTTAGAATATGGATGTCAGATGTTTAGAAATTAAACACCATCACTGACGACCAATGTTGAGAAATTGATGTTTAGCTTTTAAACATGTTTACAAAGTGGTGGCAAAATTGTGTTTAATCGCTAAACACTGTTTTTACAGTTTTATATGTGAATATGAATGTTAATATTACAGAGGCGTAGCTATAGACTCCATTTTGAAGTGTTAAAATTCTAAACACTGTTTTTGCAGTGTGCATTATATTATAGACTCGGCGAAATGAGCAAACTCGCGAACAAGTTCACTCGAATTAATGAAAATCATGAAGAATACTGCAAGCGAAAATAATGGCATAATACCCTTTTGTCGTGTGTGTTTAATGTTTTTTTTGTTGTTGTTATAAACAAATTTTATAAAAAGAATGATGGAAATTGGGACCAAAGCTGTTTGTTTGTTTGTGTGTCTTTCTTGAGTACACTTTAAATCCCTAGCTGTAACACTTTTTAAACACGTTAGGCGTTTAGCCAAATTGTTATTATTATCTACATGTAAAACTGAGCTCAAAAAGAAACTTATAATTTTTCACAAGATCATATCTTAAAATCCTGCCAATAAAAATAAACCAAAATTGCACAACGAATTGCTTCAATACGCTACTCTAAACACTGGTCAGTAACCAAACAGTTGTCCAACTGACACAACAGCAAAATACACTGACATGGAACAGCTTCCTGGACCACATTCACAGCCCAATAATTTGCACCCAACACAAGAAATCTGTGAGTAAGTGGAATAGTGTGGAACAAAACCTGTTTCTTGAAGAAAGTGTGTGAAAAGCAGAAGCAGCCCCGTTCCACACTATTCCACTTACTCTTGGGAAATTATCACTTGTGAAAAGATCTTGTATACGCATTCTCACAGATTTCTTTTGCTGGGTGCCAATTATACGCCTGTGAATGTGGTCCAGGAAGCTGTTCCGTGTCAGTGCATTTTACTGTTGTGTCAGTTGGACAACTGCTTGGTTACTGACATGTGTTTATTGAAGAAATTCTGTGTATAATTTTGGTTCATTTTTATGGACAGGATTTTAAGATATGACCTTGTGAAAAAAGTTTCTTTTTGAGGCCAGTTTAGTTGACCACTAGTGACCATTGTGATGAGAAGCAGTCTTTATACTTTCAGAGTAGGCCTATCCGTCTGTCATTCTGATGATGAACACACTCAAAACAGAGCCTTACTCATATCGAATTTATCAGTTCACTTTAATAATTATTTCAGATGACCAATTAAACAAAGTCATGAAGTGCTATTTAAGGGGCTGAGCAATTAATTGTCTCGTCCCCTGGGAAAAAGAGGTGGCAAACAAGATTTAGCAGGAAAAAAGTGGGTGGGGCGTTTTGGCAGATCGAAGGGGTGCAAGAGATTTTGGCAAGTCAAAGGGGGTAAAATATTTTGACACACATTTATATTTATGGGGTACATAATATAACTTTGCTCTAAAAGGCTTGGGGGAAAACAGTAAGAAAACGTTCTAAATATACAACATTTCCAATTTTCTGCTACCTACGCTCACATCACGTATATGTAATTCATCGGGCATAAGCTTTACAAATTGGGTTGCAAAACATTTGCCGTGCCCAAAGAAGGGGGGGGAGTAAGGATGTTTGGCAAACCGAGGAGGAGCAACGCAAGTACTTTTTGGCAGGCCGAGAGGGGGTAAACATTTTTCTTGATATGCCGAGAAGGATGGCAAGCACTTTTTGGCAGGCCATTTTGAAATGGCCTCTCCCGACAGAAAATTATTGCACAGCGATATGTCATTCGCCAGGTCTGGTGCAAGTTCGTTTATAGACATGATTTATTGGGGGGGCTCCTGGATACGGTTTTGGTTTGGTGTGTTCGCTTGCGCTTCCTGGACTTTACTGCTTTGCATGGTAAGTTCTTGTGAGCCAAGTCAACCGACTTAATATCAGTGGCAGCGCCGGGGATGGGCGCATCATCCGGAGGAATTTCCCATCTTGGGCTCTTCCAACCCCACTCCCCCACTCAAAATAAGTTGCGGCAATACATATTGTAAGGCAAATTTTCATATCAGTGTTCCCTCACATGTCTGATATCATGTTCACCTCTATCATTCTGCATCCCTCTCCAAAATTCTGGTTCCGCTACTTTTTTCGGTCTCAACGAAATAAGGACTAGGTGGAATTATGTAGCCACGGGGCAGTGAATTCTCATTATTATCTGCAAAAAACCGTTGCCCGCCTTTCGATGTGCCAAAAAATCTTTGCCCCCCCCCTTTTTTTCTTGATGTGCAAAAAATCTCCCCCCCCCCCCCCCCTTTACACATTTTTTGGGAACCCAAATTTAAAACCTTTAATTGTCTTATCATAAATAACCTGTTCCTAACGTTTTCCTACACCTTTTAGGGCGTAAATAACGGTAGAAACGGTGCCCAAAACATCTGTGCCAAAATTTGCTTCCCCCCACCCCTTCAACCTGCCATAAATCGCCCCCCCCCCTTCGACCTGCCAAAAATGCTTCCGCCCCCTTTGTCCTGTCAAAACATCTTTTCCCCCTCCCTATAATTCACCACCCCGGGGGCACACATTGCACCACCCCAAAGTAGTTTGACATCAGTGGCGTAGTCAATACTTTTTCAGAGGGTGGTCAAAGGGAGTAGGGGCAAGACAAATTTTAAGGGAGGGGGCAAACAAAAAGTACAACAAAGGCCTAAAATCTTACATATCGGGGCGGCCACCATCCCACAGGCCCGCCCACAGGCGGGGGGGGGGGGCAAGACTTTTCACAGGGGTACAGCTGCCCCTTGCCCCTGGCTACACCACTGTTTGACATAAAAACTATTTTGCAGAATTTTACCCCAACAACTATTCTTCTGACCTCTACCTCAACCTCAAGTTAGAAATCTGCCATTTGGTGTGGAACCTTAATTGGCTGGTTTCCTCCTGAGGAAATTAATATTGGCTACACATCAAGACTGTGACGCAATTCCCGGTAGTTTCCATGCCCTTGAATTTAATATATTATTAGTTCTATTTATGATATTTTATTGGTGTCAAGTTCGTGAACTCCTAAAGTTAATTTATGTGTGTTTGTGCTGATTTAAATTGTTCCTTAAGGACCAAATATGTCGGGTAGAGCATTATTAAAAATTTATGAAAATCAACAAGGATGATCTGCAATAAAAACATAGTTCCAGGGGGACACTTAACACATGATCATACGGGTGTGCTCCCGGGGTATGCTCCCCGGAAAGACTCCTGTTTTTCACAGCGCAGCTGCCAAAGACCCCCAGAATTTGATCAAATCAGTGCGCTGAAAGACCCATGATTTTGATCATTTCCAGTGGCGTAGATATCTTTTTGACATTGGGGGGGTTGGGGGTTGGAAAAGATTTTGAAGTAGGCCCCATAGTGAATTGGAATCCAGCACCTTTGGCGACAGAATCCGTGTAATAATTATGAGCCCTGGTGAGAGGGCAAAGGGGGGCAAGAAATTTTTGGCGCTAAGTTTTTGGCAAGCCGAGAGGGGGTAGGCAAGCGATTCTTGGCACACATTCATATGGGGCGCTTAAATATAACGCTCTAAAAAGGCTTAGGAAAACAGTACGGAAACGCTTTAACCTAAATAGGCAAAAGACTCCTGTTTTTCACAGCGCAGCTGCCAAAGACCCCCAGAATTTGATCAAATCAGTGCGCTGAAAGACCCATGATTTTGATCATTTCCAGTGGCGTAGATATCTTTTTGACATTGGGGGGGGTTGGAAAAGATTTTGAAGTAGGCCCCATAGTGAATTGGAATCCAGCACCTTTGGCGACAGAATCCGTGTAATAATTATGAGCCCTGGTGAGAGGGCAAAGTGGGGGGGGGCAAGACATTTTTGGCGCTAAGTTTTTGGCAAGCCGAGAGGGGGTAGGCAAGCGATTCTTGGCACACATTCATATGGGGCGCTTAAATATAACGCTCTAAAAAGGCTTAGGAAAACAGTACGGAAACGCTTTAACCTAAATAGGCAAATTACCCTGCCCGCTGCGCTAGCAACATATCAATTATCTAGACCATTTGCAAATTGGGGTCCCAAAAATTTGGCATGTACAAAGGGGGGGAGGCAAAGATTTTTTTAGCAGGCCGAAAGGGGGGGGCAAGCGATTTTTGGCAGGCCGAGAGGGCAAGCAATTTTGGGCACGCCATTTGGACATTTACGCCCCCCCCCCCCCATCCGGGAAGGGGAGGGCTCAGAATTATTGCACAGCTGCTGGGGCAGCCCCTAGATTGTTTTAAGGTGGGAGTGAGGTGGCGGGACCATGAACCATCTGGTCGGTGCTCTTAAGATGGGTACTTAAACAATGGGACCGATTTGAAGTGGTATTTTGATATAAATATCATGATTATTTATGTCAAAGAAAACATGAAAAACCTTTGCCTTTCGAAATTATTGGTGGCTCGAAATTAAAAGTGGCTCAACTCAGGCGATTAAGTAAAACCGGGTATAGCGTTTGAACCTGATGAACAAAGAAAAACACCGAGTCAAGTTTCTGTTAGCCAAGATATTAATGATTCCACTGCGTATCACATTTACGCCATGACCCCTTTATTTGTTTTTTCTGAACAGTAAAAATGCAATAAATTGCTAATGATGAAAGTCGATTTTATGCAATGCAAGCTTCATATGCACGAAAATGTCAAAGTGGCCCAGCGTTTGAGTTGAACAAGTAAAGAAACCAAGCAAAGATTTTCTGTTATAGCCAAGATGTTACTGATTCCACTGCATAGGCCCCCTATAACAGAGGGAGAGCGTGGCGTGGCTCAATGGATTATAGGGTACTTGCCTGTAGTGCATGAGGTCCCGGGTTCGATCCCCGGCGGTGGAGGTTTGCTGGGACATTGGTAATTTCTTGGCGGGGGGGGGGGGATATGTCTGAAATTAATTGGCAACCTCTGTAGATTAAATTCAGACTTCCGCTCTCCCCGTGGTTCATTTAGAATTGGGTAAATGAATCATAAAAGTACTCAGTCCTTCGGAGGGGACGTTAAGCCGTCGGTCCCGTGTACAGAGAGCCATACCTGTACATACATCTCGCAGCCAGTTTCGAAAAAGAGTAGGGTGTTAACCCCTGACTGTTCCAAAACCGTCCCGGTGTTCAAATGGACCCCAATGGAAATAAGCTTCAATAGAGGCTTTCTTGGGTTATCCAGGGTTGTCAAAACCCGAACAAATCAAATCAAAATCAAACACTGTTGCTATGATCCCTTACTTTTTTCTGAGGAGCGAAATTGCCTTTTGTAGTCTGTGTAGACAAAACAGAAACCCTTGATTTGGTTACTATTTTACGCATTTTTTTTAAACCTTTAAATGCAAATTTTCGGCCCTTACCTAGCTACGGTCCATGGTTACAAAACAAAAACCCTTGATTTAGTTACCTTTGGTTACCTTGACGTCCTGTCTGCTGGCATCAAAACATACGTCACAAATGTCAAGGTTTCGGGCTTCATATGCCACGCCCTTGTATGTGCACACTGCTATATCCGTGCTCCAGGATATTTAAGGCCTATAAATTGGACAAAAAGCTGATTCAAATTATTCACCAAACCGAAGTTGGCGGAACATTTCTATTATTTTGGAGTCTCTCAAAAGTTTTCAGGGTCAATTTTCAAAATTCCAGCCACTGCCACATTCCCCGGGCCACATTCATTCCGAAGACCTTCTCCCCCTTCCCTACGTTAGCCAAATTGATCCTATGATTCAGAAAGAAAAATGCTATAGGCCTACATACAAAGCCGTAGCCAAATTGATGCTCAGAAAGAAAAAATGCAAAGCCGTAGCCAGAGGGGTGGGGGGGGGGGGTTCTCCAAATAAATAAAAAAGCGAATAGGGCCTTTTTTCTATAAAAATGTTGAAAATCAACCCTTTTTGAATGAAAAAGGGTTGAAAATCATCCTTTTTGAAACCCTGGCTACGGGCATGTATCATATACATGCAGACGGTCGCCAAGAGGGGAAGCACTTGTGAGAAGTCTCTCCACCCCGGCCGCCATGATATTTTAGATTTTTAATAGGCTTTTTTGGTACTTTTTAACCCATTTTGGAAATACATTGTCAAATTCCCCTCCTTGAAAGTTGCCTGATTTCTCTACTGTATCGTCCCTAGTAATAGTACATAAAGGCGTAGATCCCGGCGGGATAAATCCCCAATACTTTGACAGGGGGATGGTCCATACAATGACCAAATTACAGTGGCGTAACTAGGGTTGGTAGCGCCCGGGGCAAGAAACAAAATTGGCGTCCCCTCCCCAATTCTTGAAACAATTGCGCGCGGAGCGGGCGAAATTTTGGACAAATAAGGCCTACCATTAATTAATTTTGGTTACTAGAAGTTGAATATCGGTCTTAAAATGTTCTTTTAAAACAATTGCGCGCGGAGCGCGCGACATTTTGGACAAATAAGGCCTACCACTAACTAATATCGGTCTTAAAATTTTCTTTTAATTGATTTTGTGATGAAATGCGTGCGAAGCGCGCGAAAATTTTGACTTTTATTGCTTGGAGGGGCGCAGAATCGATGCAGAATTGGTCAATTTGGCGCCCCCCTAAGGGTAGCGCCCGGGCCATGTTGCCCCCTGCCCCCACCCCCCTAGTTACGCCACTGCCAAATTAACCTCATATTTGGCCATTTTAGCCAAGTTCCACTGTTGCCTCATACTAGTTTAGCTTCAAATGCCAAAAATTTCGCGCGCATTTGTACCATGAAATTATTTTGTCATCAAAAGGTGCTGCATTCACTATATATTTCCAAACCTCATCTCCCCCATGTCAAAGAGAAATCTAAGCCACTAAATACATAGTTTTAGGCTAAAATGGCCAAATATGAGGTTAAATTTGGTCATTGTATGGACCATCCCCTGTCAAAGTATTGGGGGATTTATCCCGCCGGGATCTACGCCTTTATGTAACTTCATCCAAATCAAATGTCACTCGGGATGTCACTGATCAGTTGACATTTAATTTGATGAAGTTTATTAAATGAAACAAATGACACATGCTTTAAAATAAATGAAACTCCATTTTATTATACAAATTCAGTATAAATAATACAATTACAATCATTTATCCACAATTTGTATCAAACCGGGGCTGTTTAAAGGGGCATTTGTTGATTCTAGCATTCACTTTTTATGTACTGGCGTATATGGTTTAAAGGGCAGGTCTATTGCAAAAACGAGTTTACCTCTATTCGAAGAGAATAATCATTACATTACAAGTTGACACTTGTTGCAATTTTTTTATGCGTATTTTCCTGAAAAAGGAGAAATTGTGTGGGTAAAGTTCAGCCTCGCACGTGTTCTTCCCCCGTTTGAAGCGTCACGTGTTCTCCCCGTTTGGCTGATGGCGTCATCATACAATCACAATCACTTTGACTATTGTTCTCATTTCGGAAACAAAGCCCACACAGTATTGTTACTATACATTTGCTTTGTAATATTTCATCCAACTGAAACTTTAATAACTATAGCACTGCAATATACCATGTATACAGGGAAATCAGATACATGAGCTTGCGGACTTAACACAGTTTATATGCTAGTCTCAGATGAAATTTATGTATTTATTTTTTAGGCCTAATATTTATTTTTTAGGCCTAATATTTCTCATGATATTGATATACATATGAATTGTAATATATCACAATTTACTAATATATAAAAAAAAGAAGCGGCTGATTTTATCCATGTGTTTAAAAACCATTAAATTTGTAATACTCAATTTGGAGTTTTTTTCTGTGAACAACAACAGTATACGTTCTGTCCATTGAGAGCGTTTATAGTCCCTTTTCTCAAAGCCGGCACATCTCATTTCATGACATCACCTTTTTTCTAAGCCAAATCTGTCTCGTTCGAAGGAACTCGCCGCTTAAGTTTGTTTTTGCGGAATATCAATTTTAACCGTCTTATTTTCTCAAAAAAGGTGTCATTTTCATTGTCCTCATAATATTAGCTTGCCAATGATATGATGTTTGCAATAGACCTGCCCAGTTGATCAGTTGATTTGCTGAACATTGAATTCACGAGTTGCACATCAGTGACGTAGCGTCATAGGGATAGGGGACACGTGCCCCCCATCGATTGCCAAAAATGGCTTGATCCCCCAATCATGGTCGGGCCCCCCCCCAATATGATGACTCACGCTATGCCACTGTTGCACATCATGAATTTCATGAACAGTGCAGTGCCCCATAAGGAAGGTTATGCACAAACATACTATGTAGTCCTACATTTCTAATGGTATAAAAATCTCAACGGTTTTTAGGTGGGGATGATGAGGCTGTGGATCATAAAGTGCCCCTTTAAACAGGGAATTGCAGAAATTCAACATAATTTTTAAGAAAATTAGAACTATACCTCTTTCCCGAGTTTATATTATGTTATACATGCATATCAAGTCATAACAAAAATTGATATGGCATGATAGGGGTCATAAAAAATTGACTCTGGTCACCGACATATATTCTTGACCCCCCTCTTTCGAAGAAAATGACAACCCCTTTACCGTGACACCTCATTACATCACGCTGGACAATTCACTGTCAGAGGAGGTATGTGGGTGTGAATGCAATGGAGCAAGTAAATCTGCAATACAGCCTCGATTTGCTAAGGGACCTGCCTTGTCAAATCTAACAATTGCTTAATACAATTCCTATGAATTTAGTTTTGATTCTCACCGACCACCTCCCTCCCTGCTAGAAATATTGGGCTATTCCATTTGAAATCCTTACACCCCTATGGAAGACATGAAATGACACTAAATCTCCCACACAGGGGGTGTAAGTGTATTCTAATGGAATCATCCATTCAGGTAGAAAAATAGCTCATTTTATCATCCTGCAATGTTGAAATTTTTTTACAAACATATGAAGCAAGACTTTTAACCCCCCCCCCTTTGTGTAAATGAAACTACATATTTTCCTTTTTAGGACTTGATCTTTAGGGTAGTTCCTTAATAGTAGAGTTTTACTGAATCAATTTGTTGAGTGTGATACTCACTTGACCCTACACTGTAGGGCCTACAGGGCGAGTCATAAAAAGTGCAATAGAGAAAAGAATCCATTTTTATTTCAGAACCGAGTTGAACCTTTAGGTCCGTATGCACAAAAGAGTTAGACTGGGTCTAAAGTTAGACCTGGTCTAAGTGGAATTTAATACCAGGAGAAAGGACATTTTCCTTAACATTTTCTTAAGTTCTTTTGTATTATTTTTGAACTTTGCATTTAAATCTTTAAAATTTGCTAGCTACTTTAGGGAGGAAATAAGAGTAAAGGTCCATTCCTGGTTGAACTAAATTCTGCTTAGACCAGGTCTAACTTTAGACCCGGTCTAACTCTTTTGTGCATACGGACCTTTAGGTTTTAAAACAGATACAGATACGGAATTGAAACTTAGCAAACAGTTACAAGAAGGATGAATAAATAATTTCTGAAAAAATGGTATTTTGTTATACCATCACAAAATGCGGTTATTTTCTACCTGTAACAGGGTGTCACAGAATGATTTATACCGTGTTTGAAAAAAATATCAAAAATATATAGTCAACAGTGTATTTAATTTTAATAAGTGCAATACAATGACACATATATCTCCTACTTATTCTGTGACTTTCATGGAAATAGCTTGATTCGTTTTGGCGTGACGTTGCTATTACTGAAAATGGACGAAAACTGCATGTGTGTAATTTACAGCGTAAAGGCTTCATAACACACGGATCCTTTATCACCAATATATTGGAGAAATCCTACATTCTTTTATAGGAAATACACCAAAATTTTTTTTATTACAATTTTTATCCGAAATATATTGTGGACATAAATACATGCTGTGACACTAAGGACGAACCTTATCTATACGATCCATCTCTGCCGGCATTTCAAATGATGAAACTCACACACCTCAATAATTGTCTTCAAAACTGCCGCCAAAGAAAGACTAGTTTAAGGTCTCTCTCAAATGGTGATGATTGGGGCTGTCAATCAGGGTTGCCAAACCTGCGATTTGGTAGCCCAATTGGGCGACTTTTGAAGATTTTTCCCGTGACTTTTGACAATTTCCTGTCCCATAGAAACCAATGGTTAAAAAAAAAAAATTGGGCGACTTTTCAACTTAGCTCCCTTGACTTCCGATAGTTTCCTTCCCCATAGAAACCAATGGTAAAGAGAAAAATTGGGTGACTTTTCGATTATTTGACCCGCGATTCGGGCTGAAATCTTTTGGCAACCCTTCTGTCAATCTGGTCAGGTTACCTGGGCGGTAAGATATGATTACTGCGATGCTTGCTCTGTGTTTTGTTTTGATACAGATGACGACAAGATAGGTTGCAATACTAGATTCTGATTCACGGCAGAGCCAAAGATCTGCAAGGCCTCCGGGCTTAATAGTGTCTCTACCGGTAGCTGTGAACTACCTGCTTCACTTCCCTGCTGTAGTAAAGAGATTGTTTGTCTCGTTGGATCTCCAGTCAGATCTGTGCTAGGCGGGTCTAAAGGCGATATTCGCACAGACCTATTTCTTGTGGTGAAAGTTTGCGGTTGGCTAATCATAGGCAATGTCCCTCCTAGAGCCGCGCGGAGCTCCTGATTACCAAAATTTAACCCTGCCAGTCGGATTTGTTGAGCAAAAGCATCCTGAATTTCGTTTGATACCTGGCGATCTTGGCTAGCATGGTCCTGAGGGACTTCCTGATTTGGAGGTCCATCTTGAAGTTGGATTTCAACGATTTCTGTCGCGTTCAACGCCTCCTGGGTTAGACCGCTCTGAGCGAGAGTAGATGATGTTAGCGTGTCTTGATTTAAAGATGGGGAAAATGAGACAAGGATTTGTTGAGGATATGCTTGACCTTGAAATTGTGCGGTTGTAGCGGACATTGTCTCCTGCTGAGTCTGATCTTGAGAGTCTGATGCCCCGTTATTCAACAACTGACTCGTCAACGTTGCATTTCCTAAAAGAACGTTCTGTTGTAATGCTGGGATTGCTTGTATGATAACGTGAGGTCCTTGCTGCTGGCCACCGGAAGTCACTGCAGGATTCACGCTCGCAGATGGAGACGACGACGTAGATTGCACCTGCTGGCTAGCGTTGACGGCGTTCAACGCAACGGCTACAGGATAGCTAGGTGGCGGCTGACTAGTAGCAGCATTGTTTAAATTGGTGGCAGAAGTGGGATTCACGTTAGCAGCGAGATTACTAAGCTGCTGAATCTGCTGCGTTGTCAACTCGTTCTGCATCTCCATCAACAACTGCTGCATGTTCTGCTGCTGTTGCGTGATCTGGCTAGCTATATCCGTGAGTAGAGTCTGCATGTTTTGTTGCAATATCTGTGGGTTTAGTCCATCTAATGAAGCCTGTAAAGAAGTCGGTAAGACGGCGGTAGCAGGTAGGACACTTTGGGTTGTGGCTGGTGTTAAAGCAATTGGTAAGGGGGTTGATTGGGTGATGACTGCTGTGGCTGGCTGTGTGCTTGGCTGTTCCTGGACTATCGTCTGTGTCTCTTGCACCTGCTGCTGTTGTTGCTCTTCCATTTGTTGCTGTTGCTCCTGCTGTTCCTGAAGTTGATTCTGCTGTTGTAGCACCTGTTCCTGCAAAACATAAATTAGAGTATTGAAATTTACTCTCTATCCATACATTTTGCAAACATGTTGTTTGAGTGCTCAAACCTTGGGTTATAATCAATTACTGTAAACCTTTGAATTTTTGATATATATAATTATCTGTGTTAAACACACCTGTCTCTGATTGGCTGTCAATGCCATGACCCTTCATTTATATTCTCAAGCAAGAACTGGGCTAGAATCTACAGACTTTGGGACTGCAAAGAAAGGTAAAGCCATCGAAGCTCTAGGACACAACTCCACTTAAGCAAGTAAATAAGCACTATTAATCAAGACATTAAAAATGTCAATTTAAAGGGTGTGTAACATTCGACTACCGTAAACGTTCGCCTAATGGCGCACCTGGGCCCCTTTGCCTTGTGGTAAATTTCATGTACAAATAGAGCACTCCCTCCTCTAAAAATCCCAACAAGAATTAAGGGTATGTGCCCTTATTTGCTGGTGGGATTTTTATGGGAGGGCACTTTTAGTTTGTGTCTAAAATTCCAGTTATGTCAAGGGAGCCCATAGCGCCATCAGGCGAACATAATCCATGCTCCCCTATTAAAGACATGACCTTATCTTACACACAGGGAGTGTGTATTTCAAATGGGGTTACCTGAATGGGTGACTCCATTTGAAATCTACACCCCTAGGCTATGTATGGGAGATTAAGGTCATGTCTTCCATGTATTTCAAATGGGGTTACCTGAATGGGTGACTCCATTTGAAATCTACATCCCTAGGCTATGTATGGGAGATTAAGGTCATGTCTTCCATGTATTTCAAATGGGGTTACCTGAATGGGTGACTCCATTTGAAATCTACACCCCTAGGCTATGTATGGGAGATTAAGGTCATGTCTTCCATAAAGTGTATATATGGATTTCAACTGGAAACTTAATTAGTCCATTCCATGCCTGTAGATCAAGTACATACCCACTATGGTACTCCTGCCATATTTTGGTATAAAACCTACCTGTAATCTCAGCTGTTGTTCTTGCTCCTGTTGCTTCTTTTGCTGTTTCTGTTGCGATGCTAGTTTGTATTGTTGCAGCTGTTTTTCAATCAGGTTCTGCTGTTGGGCCACCTGCCTTTGTCTCTCGTCAAGCTGCTGTTGAAGACGCTTGAGTTGTACTTGTTGCTCCTTCAGCTGAGCCTAAAGTTTGATAATAGTAAGATCAAAAGTAAGTATCTCATGCAAAGTTAAGTAACATTTCTCAAAAGTGGATGACCTGAGATTTTGGCATCTAAAGAAAGCTCATATTTTCTAATAATGCTAGAAAAATTTACGCCTGAAAGTTTAGCATCTGAAGAAACCTCATATTCAGGGCCGTCGCTAGAGGGGGGGGGGGGGGGGGTATGGGGGGCGGTGACATCCCACCATAACACAATTTTTGACGGCAAAAATTGACTGTTGTCGTCAAAACCATTTGATTGTCGGCAAATGTAGTCAAAGCTATGCGATTGCCAGCACATTGCAAGAGTCATATTAAAGATTAATATTAGTGTTATGAAATTGTTCTGTTGTTACGTAATAGACCTATTATTAAAGTTATAGTAGTTACTAATTTTTTTTTTTAATTTGACCGTTACCCCCCACTTTTTAGATTCTTGAGAGCCGCACTGTCTAAAAAAAATTTGGGTCTACAATTCACAAAATATTTCCGTTGGTAAAACATGCTGTACACCACCCGAATCATATTGGTCTAGCGACGCCCCTGCTTTCTAATATCCATACAGTAACTTATTTTTGTGTGAGTATCCAAATGTTTTTTCACTTGATTATTTTAAAAAATTATAAGAAGGGGCAAAGAAAATTTGGCTGAAGCATGATTTAAACCAACAAACTCTTGTTTGTGAGACCAGTGCTTTTCCATCTGAGCTATCCAGCCCTATGATAGACGGTGATCCCAATTACCAATATCTTTGCTCGAGCGCTGTTTTATGTTACAAACATCTCAAAGCCTTATTGTTTATAATAGATATCCGTTCACTTCCCCTATGAGTGCTGCTGTGGTGTACAACACATCTGCTGTACTGAAGATTTTGTTTCCAAAAAGAACTAGGACGACTTGGTAGAGTCTGAGTTCTACCCTACTCATTTCTCAATTGACTGCAAGCTATATGATTATACAGGTATAGTCTGTACACACGACTGATATCTTAATACCATGCTCACATGGTTCAATTACTCAGTTCAAAATGCAACAAGGGGAGAGCAGAAGTCTGAATTCAACATATTGATGCTACCAACTAAACTGCTCAAATAAAGAAAGTCCGCAGCCATGTACCCTGTCCTACACCAAAACCTGATCTTGTTATGACAATTGAATTGTGCAGAATCTTGTTATCTCCAATTTGATTCCAAATTTGCTACCAAACACTCAAAAGTGACAAAGATTGATACCGGTTTATTGCATTTGGTGCATTTTCAAAAGTTGCAAATCAAACTGTGCACACAGTCGAAATTGCTTAGCGTGGCAATGTGGTCAAGCTTGCTTGCCTACAATGGGCCCCTGTCGACTATCCCAAGTGCGCGTTTTATTCAATTGTTAATTTAAAATGCATGGATTGCTACAATGCTTTACTGATGAATACTAGGGCACGATGCGATCGATATGACCTAGCGGTTGTTTCGGGCTATGTCAATGGTCGTGCTCTGCCATTCACCTCTACAGGTCCGTGTGGACGGTGTGGTCCGTTTTTAATTTGCAACTTTTGAAAATGCACCAAATTTCATATACTGGTATCAATCTCTCTGAATTTAGAGTGTTTGGGAGCAAATCTGGTATCAAATTGGAGCTAACAAGATTCTGCACACGACCTTATCAATTCAATTATTGTCATAACAAGATCAGGTTTTGGTGTAGGACAGGTTACATGACTGTGGACTTTCTTTATTTGAACAGTTTAAATTCAGACTCCTCCCAAGCCAATACAGGCTGTATTAAAATGATTTGGTACCCATTCAATTGTGATGTTTATTGAAGAGCCTGTCTCTTCCAAATCGTCACTGGGTGGGAAAAACCTCATGTACTTTTGGCCCTTGAACATGGATAAAGCCTTGTAGGTGTAGACTTTATATTGAAGAGGTTGCTTCATCCATGATCAAGGGCCAAAAGTACATGCAGGAAACACCTGTTTACTTTTGGCCCTTGAAAATGGATAAAGCCTTGAAGGTGTAGACTTTTTATTGAATTGTTTGCTTCATCCATGTTCAAGGGCAAAAAGTACTTATGAAGTTTTTCCTGCCCAGTGATGAAATGCAACATTTGATACTCAGATTTGATACCCAGAATGTATAGTTTATGACTTGTTATACAATACATTATTTGGATCTTATGTCAAATTTTGATGTGTCATTATCAATGAAAAATGACGAGTACCAATCATTTAAATACAACTTAACAGCAAGTTACCACAACAGGGTATTGAACCGGGACCTCATACACCAGAGGGAAGTGTCCTAACCACATGAAAATTATAGTATCTACCTGAGTAAATGTAGAAGATCCCGTAGTAGCAGGCGCCCTCACAACGGATAAACTGACGGGCAGCTGAGAAGGCGGGGCACGGTATGTTGGGATGTCATCGCTTAGCTTCTGTCGTCGTGGGTTATCCTCCCAATATTTGCACAAACCGTGAGGAGGAGGTTCGCGATTTCCACCGGTAGCTTTCATCTGTTCACTGACCCTGGTAATGGTGCTTAGGCTGCATCCCGTTACTAGGTTGATGAATTTGTAACAATTGGAGCGTAAACCTGCAGGCGAAAAACAAAATTGAAATGGAGTTGGTCTAATAAGAGTGAGAAGCAACAAATTTTGCAGCAAATTTGCCTCAATCTTGCATATTAAGTAGGCCTGGCATTTTCGGGTAATTTTGTACCCGGGTACCAGCGCATTTTTCGAGGCGGGTAACGGGTACCAAATTGAAAAAAAAAAAAAAATTTCGGTTTGTAGTCCCTGGACCTAGACCTAAATGCTAGGATCATTCATGGTTGACCTAAAAAAAAAAAAAAAAAAAGTTCAAGATATTTTGTATTTTTAATATGAAAATTGATACTTTGTATTCATGTCATACTCTATTAATGATTTCAAAATGCATTCAAATTCAATGCATTTTGAAATCATTAATAGACTATGACATGAATACAAATTATCAATTTTCATATTAAAAAATACAAAGCATCTTGAAATCTTTTTTTTTTTTTTTTAGGTCAACCATGAATGATCTAGCATTTAATCTAGGTCCAGGACACTACAAAACCGAAAAAAAATTTTATTTATTTTTTTAAATTTGGTACCCGGGAGGGTATTTCCTACCGGGTAATGTAATCTCGGTGGTACCCACTAGCCCGCCGAAAAATGCCAGCCTTAATATTAAGCTGTGCAATATCAAAACTTGGTGGCTGAATCAAAATGAAGTAAATGCTTATACAAAATCTATAAGGAATTTGCTGTAGATGAAAATATCATTACAAAGAATAGAGTCTGAACGTCTAAATTTAAAGAAGAATTGAAGTTTGGAATTAAATCAAAATACTGGACTTACTATTTTTAGCGAATCTATGTTGCATGTGATACCATCACACTTCATCAGGCAACTGACCCGCTGGACTGGTCATGTGACAGACGGCTAGGGATTGGCTTGATGGCTCTGTCCCATGCGTGAGATAGGTTGCATCGTAGGCCTCCCATTTTATTGAGTGATTGTGATTCTACTCTCTCCAAAATAGCCTCTTTGACACATGACCAGTCCAGCCGGTCAGTTGCAGGGTTCGGTTTTTGCCGGCAAAAACCTGTTTTTGCCAGAAAAGTGGCAACAAGTGGCAAAAACCTGTTTTTGCCAGTTTTTGCCTGGTTTAAACAGGCAAAAATGGCAAAAAATGGCAAAAACTCACATATAGTCAGTCAAGTATTAATAAGTAACACAGAAAGCTCATAAATAGTAACAGTAATCATTTAAAACATATTTTTTGTCTTATCAAGTCCTTAAAATGAAAACATTTTGAATTTGTTATGACACTTATGCACTAAGCATGCTAAGTGCACTAGTGAGCAATGAAAATCCATACATTTAATTTCTTAAAATGTAACTTATAATTACCAAATCTTGCTGTTTTAAATCTAGGAAATTATTTTTGTGACTTAATGATTTGTTTTGAGATGAAAAAAGTGAAACATTTATCATTTTGTTTAGTTTTTGCCATTTTTGCTGGCAAAAACTGTTTTTGCCAAGTGGAAAAAACCACGGTTAAAACCGCGGTTTTTTCCACCTGCGGCAAAAACCTGCGAACCCTGGTCAGTTGCCTGATGAAGTGTGATGGTATCACACGCAACATAGCTTTGCTAAAAATAGTACCTCCAGTATTTTGATTTAATTCCAAACTTCATATACTACAACTGGATGACTGAAAACATTCATCAATTTATAGAAGAATTGTTGTATTTGCTTATACCAAACATGACTTATACTCATTTGAATAAAACCAGCACAAACATGAGTTTATTTGTGAATCACCCCACAGCAGCTAAAGGGAGTATCCCATTATGCTTTGCGGTACCTAATATAGAACTGATTGTGCCATAGAAAATGTACACAAAATCCCACACTTCAACTTTCAATTACTCTCTTAAATCAGGGAAGCTTAGACTTTTGTTTGAAAAAATATCACCCATAGAGTATTGTGAATCTATCAATAGCTCTCAATATCTAAGCGGCTCTTGTTTATATTTTGTATATGTTTGCTATGGAGCAAGTAGATATACTGCAGTGCATGATGGGATACTCCTTTCAGCTGCTGTGGAATCACCCTGTAGATGGAAGCTTCATATTAAATGATAATAATAAATCTTGTCAATGATAATGAAAAAAAACAAACAAAATATGAACACAGGAGTAATCAGCGCTGTTTGATTTAAATCACGCCGATTTAAATCAATTTTTTTCCATTTTTTACCATTTTTGATAAATGTAAGTTAATTTCTTGCTTAAATTGACTGTTTTACTTCATTCTTAATGCTTCTACAACTTTTGGATACAATTAAAATACCTCTATGATGTCACTTTATCTATTGCTAAAAATTCATATTCAAGGTGCAGAATTCGACAGGTTTGTTCCCCATGATTTTACCCATTTTTTTCTTTGAAATTTTCACATGTAAAAACATGTTTTGATTTTTTGTAAATACCTGGTAGGATTATACATATGACTAGCATTCCACTGGTACTCTTTTGACTTGTATCATGGGGTATATCAGTTCTTGGAATTAAAAAAATCGATTTAAATCAAAAAAAATCTGAAACAACCCTGCAGGAGTTATTAGATTAGGTGAGGTACTAATAGCAAATAAAAAAAAGACTGACAGCAAGATTTCCATGTTTATCTCTCAAGTTATTCATCCTGAGGATATCGTCAAACAATTGTGACTTTGAATAAATTCATCAGGTCTTTAGTTTATCCATAACATGAAGAATTTCATCACATCAAGACCAGTCAAAACTTATGTTTTGGGACGTTTCATCGTTTTACATCATCAGCAGTGTTGCTGTTTTGAAGTGTTGTGTGATATTGATCCAGCAACTCTCATTCCCTATGCCAAAGTTCTTGTGCAACACAAGATCATATAGATGTGAAAGTTCGTAGACTCCCTCATCTCTGTTTAGAAACTTGCCGCTATTCCTCCGGATCCAGATTGCTTCTTTGATCCATCTTGTTTGCTGTTTGCTTCCATATCTATGATGTTGGCCACCTCCTTGTTTGATTGTCCCTTGCTATGTGGTCTGAAATAGCTGATCTGGTTTGTTCCGTTACAATATCACAGCACTTTAAAACAGCAACACTGCTAATGAAGTCAACCAATGGTTGATGAAATGTCCAGAAATATAAGTTTTGACTGATCTTGATGATAAAATTCTTGACGTTAAGTAATTGTGACATCATGCAGAAGCAGGATTTGGCTAAGCTCCATTAACATGATTTTTGGTCTGATAATATGTCCACATTACCTACCTGATGGCGTTAACATCTCTGCTAAGACCTTCCTGGCTTCTGCTTGACCTGAGACTGCTCTATCCCTCCACTGAGTTAGTAATACTGAATGAGTTTTGGCAAGCTAATGGATACAAAGTAAACAAAGCTAACTTTACTTTTCTTATTTTTCAGTAGTCTATCAAACTTGTCTGATGTTTAAACCCAAGAAAAGCACATCAACTATATGGGACCCACCAAGCCAATGGACTCCAGAAGTTGAACTATAAACATGATATCATATCATTTTATGTTGTTTTATGATGTTTATCTCTGTAGAGCCCAAAATATGACATCTTGTCCCTATTTGCTATTAATTTGAGAAATTGGTGTGTCACAGATAGGTCAAACTATTCTTTTTTCTGAATCCTTATGGCCAGAGGGATACATTGGAGTGGTTTTGATCAAGTGTGAATTCCACCCCTGGATAGAGCCCGGGGATAGAGTCCCTTTAAATAAAGAATTCAACCACTATTTCCCACATCTTACATCTTTTAGTGTATCTTGTGTATGGTTCCCTAATAAACATCACCCATGTGTCCCCTTCTAATCCTTTAACTCCCATCAATCAGTCACATAATGTGCAAATTTAGTTTTAAATAACAAAATATTCCATGCAAACACCGCTATCCATCATTATTATGTTTTGATGGATCTAAGTGTGTGAAAATATTAGATCCAACCCATAATAATGATAAAATTGGATGCTTTACGCCCATGAGTCTCGCTATGAGTTGTAAAATATTGGACTCGACTATGTCTCGTCCAATATTTTTAAACTCATAGCTCGACCAATAAATATGGGCTCAACCGATCCAATTTTATATCAATAGATCCTGATGAATGGCTGGAAGTGGGATCAATTGGGCCAGAATATTTCTTTCATTTTAAAACATTTGTTACAAACTATGAGCTAATCAGTATTAAAGTTTTGTTAATCTGTGAAGTTATGATAAATTTCCATCAAATATGATTTTGTTATTCTTTCCCCAAAATTCTGATATAATATTAGTAATAACTGTCAGTGTTTCCCATCATTTTAAACCAAAATAATGAGGTAAAGTGAAAGAAACCCCACACAGTGTCAACACCCTGTATTAAAATATTTTTTTCATAGCTCCATACAATATTCTATTGTTGACATAGATAAAGAAAGTTTACATATGCATTGTGAAATACACGTATAATATTCAATACAAGCACCTGGATTTTAGGTGAATGGGCTATTTGTGCTCCTTTATATAATTGTAATTCTCAAAATTAAATATATCACAATTTTAACTTACGATTTAAAAATTGTTACGCCAAAAATGCAGTAAAAATGTATCCAGAGCCAACAGCAATGGTCGCTAATTAGTGTATTGCATTTCAAGTTAGTGTATTGGAAACAAAACCTGGGGTTTACCTCAAAACAAATTGAATTTCCTTGTAATAGCAACACCATATGGGATACTAGAGCATGAAATCGTAATAATTTGTAGAATAGAACTTGGTGGTGTCTCACATGATAGTCGTACTATGCTTAGCCTGAGTCGCCTGGCCTATCTCGAACAAAATCGCCATGCGTAGCTATTGAAAAACAAGAGGATTCGCTGTACTAACACGGCAATTTTTGACACGAAGACGCTGTGCCCCACTAGCTATTTTGGGATATGGTGGGCTTAAATGTCATACAACTGTATGTTGAAATTGCTGTTGACTTACAAACACAAGCAATTCTGCTGAATCCATTTAGGTGTAAGTTGGGAAATATGTAAACATTACAAATATATATTTGGGCGAAACGAATCGTAGTGAAAATGGAGTAAATTTGTTTCTTTTAATGTTATATTTTACCAATTTCATATGTGACATGGTCTGGTCCATGGGGGCCAAAGGTGGCAAATTTGAAATTGAGATGAAGGCTAAAATATGGAGTAAAAACAATGATATAAAATAAAACTTCAAAACTTTGGAACCAAGTATGTTAGATATGTTATCAGTAATATGATAGCCCAATGTTTGTATAAGGTAATAATTATAGTAACTCAATTGTCAAAAATGCTTCCTTTGGCGAGTGAAGTTTAGTTTAGACCCCCCATGGAGCATATCACGTCACATATAAGATTGTACACTATGGCTTTAAAGGTGGGTAACCTGATTGACAATCTCATCCCCCCACTTTACCTCATCAAAATGCTGATTTTGGTATCAGATGAAAGCTCATATTTTTCTCATAAACATATTGAAATTGAGCATTACAAATCGGTATATTTCCGAAGAAATCATCAAAAAAATGTCGAATTAGTCTCAAATATGGTATACCACATTTGATATAAAATTGGATCGATTGAGCCCATATTTATTGGTCGAGCTATGAGTTTTAAAATATTGGACGAGAAGTAGTCGAGTCCAATATTTTAAAACTCATAGCGAGACCAATAAATATTCATAACCTCATGAATATGCATGATGCGTGTGATCCAATCATATTTTATTATTTGTGAAAACGCGAACCAATTCGAGGTCATTAATATCTCACAATTGACTCGGACGGCGCAACAATGACTTCCGCCTGACGTAGCAATCAAAACATGGGGTGATCGGGGCCCCGAACATGGATAAAGAATTGGCATCATTGCGAATTGCAGCGTCCAATTCAAATGGCGACTACCTTCAAATAAATAAATAAAAGCAGCCCCGCTCACAGCAGGTAAACCAATAAATATGCACACACATTCTAAACAAAACAGGGTCCTGTTTTGAATGAATATTGAATAAATATAAACAATTTTTCCTAAGTAGGCCTATGTTTGTGTGTTACGTTGATCGAGTGAGCTCCCGGAGTGAGCTTTACGACCTGCGTATCATCGTATGATCGTAACAAATACAATTGGGGAATCCCAAACAGGAAAAAAACAAAAGAATAGACGAGTCTCAACAACAAGAAATAGCAACAACAACAGGAACCAAACGATTATTACAATAAAATTATTTTAAGGCCCAAGCCTCCGTGACATCCCAGTGAAGGTGTAAAATATATATTTGTTATTGTGTACTTGAAGGATATTTAGTCATTAAAATTGCCAATTAGATATTTTTGAAATGAAACATTTCTTCTTCTACCGGTGAGTACATTCCTCTCTTCGAGAGTATCATCAGTACTGTGTGCAGTGCAAATGTGAATGACGGGAACACGGCTTGACCCCCCAAAAAAAACCCAGGAAAACAGCAGTACTATTGTGCATGGTGGACTATTGACAAAACTGGAAAATAAATCTTATATTTTGTTTGTAAAATAAATTACACGTCCGGCTTTCGGCTTTAAAACCACTAACAAGATCTGAATCTTGATTTTTATTATCATCCAGATGAGAAAATTACTGAATAGGCCTATTTATTATTTTGTATGGTAATTTGAAGCTCAAAATATCATTCATGGCCCTATAAATAGTTATGAAGCTCAAAATATCATGGCCCTATAAATAGTTATGCTGGCCGGGCATGCTGGTTGTTCTTTCCCATGTTCCTCACAATATAAACAATTAATTTCTTCAGGTATTTATTCACAATCATTTTGTAAATGGCAGGCCTAACAAATATCATGTAGCGAAACATCATGGCACAGGGGGCCTAGCATGCTAGCTAGGCCTAGCATTTGTTGTTCCTCACCATAGAAAGTCAGTCATCGTAGTGACGGAGGTGTGACTGTGAGTAGGCTACCTCGGGCTAGGTAATATAAACCTGGAACTGTTTTTTAAAATCATTTTTAGAGCATCATTCCATTCTATTTTTCTCGGATCATTCTGCAACTTTGTTTAAACGGTCCTCGCATGCTCGGTAAACGGTCGCGCCGTGCAGAGACACTTGAATGCTCGCGCTCATGATGCGGACAGGCATGATGCTTGGTTAGCCAGCAGTGCCAGACTTAAACAAAATGCTCAAGCCAGGCTAAAAAGCGTAGTAATCATGATGATATAAATTATCAGCATGCTGGCCAATATGGAAAAATAGGGCCTACAGATTTGAAGATACAGTGCAAGGAAAACTTGAGCTCTATTTTACTGTCACTCAGCCACCGTACGTCACGGTATAATTGTCAGCCTTTGGTGGGTCAAGAGAAAATTCTGATTTTAAGCCAATAAAATTGTAATCACATTTATAAAACCTATAAAACCTACTTACCGGGTGTAAACCCTAATGGTAGAACTATTCATCCATTTAAATCCAAGTATACAATATATCCAGGTCCACTTGTAAACATGAGAATATAAACTCGGCGTGCAATAATCATGATTGATACAACTCATTCACGCATTCAGAAAATCTGCATCTTGGGCCAAGAGTGACTCAAATTTCACACACGTAGGGCCTACACGTCTCATGCATGCACAATTACGATAGCCAAATATTCAACATGAATATATATGCTATTTTTCTCCAGATAATGTCACGATATAAAAATAAAGTTTCATGTAAAAATACATTTCTGTAGCAAAAATCAACAGTACCGCAGTCAACGGTCAAATTAATCAATTAATCAAGGGGCCCCGGAATATGGATAGCAAAAATGCCCTGTATCCACGCCAATGACGTCATGTAGTCAGGATTCGCCCATTATTAATGAGGGATGACGACTAAATAAATTGAAATATTGAAAAATTTCCAGCAAATAATACTGAAGGAAAGATAGGATTTTGTACAAAAACGGTAATGAATGACAATAATAACTTTGCACCATCTATTTTGAGGTCATTGTGTGAAATTGGAGGGTTTTGTTTTGGGCCGAGGTATTTTCCTCGGGCGCTGTTTTGTTTTGGGCCTCGGTATTTTCCTCGGCCCAAAACAAAACCCTCCAATTTCACACAATGACCTCAAAATAGATGGTGCGCAGTTATTATTGTCTAATCCAATTTTATCATTATTATGTTTTGGATCAAATATTTTCACACACTTGGATCCATCAAAACATAATAATGAGACTAATTAGGCAGTTTTTTGATGATATCTTCGGAAATACACCTAATTGGAACTTCAAATTTCAATATGTTTATGAGAAAAATAGGGTCTTTCACTTGAAATCAATATATTACATGATCATGATGATTATGATTAATAAAAACACTGTAGACTACAAATATCACGCTCTATAAATGTCGGTAATTCCATTAGGAATTAGTCACATTTACAAAAAACATTTACATGTTCTTTTTGCATGAGTGCTTGAAAGGGATGACATTTTATGTTATACGTAAATTTTCCAAATATATCAGGTCACCTTCCTTTAAAATTAAAATACTCCACACACAATTCCTCATCTGATTTCAGAATGAACAAAACAAAACTAACCAGTACACAACAGTCTTCACAGCACTTTTCCTCTGGTAACTCTGAAATCTCCTTGAGAAGTCCAAGAGCCGCTTGACCTCTGGTTCTTTCTATTCTCCGTGTCCTCTCTGGCTCTGTCTTTAGTCTCTTGTGCAGGAAGTTGTTGGAATACAGCAAGATACGCTGGGTGGCACGCTCGCAAAGTTTGACGTCGTCACGTAGTAACTTGCGATTGGTCATCACAAACTCCTCAAATTCTTTGGATTTTTTCTGACCGTTGCCAAGGCCTACTTTTCTATGTCTGTAAAATAGAACCAATTGTGACATGATTGTTATCATTCCTATATATTAAACCATGCACCTACAATCCCACAAAAAAATGTGTGAACAGCTACTCTAATTTCCATGTTCTTCTTTGCTCATGTATATTGCGCATGCTATATGAGTCACTGGAAACTAAAAATTATAATATTGTTGTCTCAATGTACATCTTACCCAACCCCACGAAACAATGTTGGGAGAAGATAGGGTGAAGATGAGCATATTTGGCATGCCAACATTGTACGGAAGTAGAAGGGGGACCATTTCCAATAAGGCCTTTAAAGTGTTCAAGCAAATGTTTGTAGGGTTGTAGGGTTTTTGTCACTTTACACAAGGTGTATTGCATATCATCAAAGCAGTCCCACATGTTAGCAGGTACTAGTATTATGAACTGGCATTTTGAAAACTGGAGTGCTGGACTCTCCAAATTAACTGCAGTTATGCCCAATTGTACAAGCACAATTACATCACATCATATTGCATCATGCCAAGGGCTCATGATCCTGTATGGATTCCACTTTATGTACCATGTTACTATTTAGAGCAATGTAGTGTCAAACCTACCATGAACCAAAACCATTTTGGGAAATTTAATAGTATGATTCTGTTCTCATAAATTAAAATATAGCCGAATCACAATCTTTTAACAGTTGAAACTAAAAGACAATAACAAGTCACATTTAACATGACCATCCACCACCAATGTGCTGTAACGTCAGTAGAGCTTGTTTTGAGTGGCCCATTAAATTTTTCAAAAACAATAGACAACTAAGAATTCTCAACTGAACTCCTTTCTTGATTTTTTACTACTTAGTAAACAAGCAACATGGACATGTAGTATCATTGCAAAGTTTATTTTGAGGAGAATTTGCCTGTCCAATATCTCAAACACAGAAAATGCCAACATAGCACCCATATTGTGCTGAAAATGTACCATTGTGTTTAGTGTAATTGATTTGATCCTTAATTTCCCAGATACCACAGTCTCAAATAGATGAGGATGGCAAATGTGGCAATCGACTTGTGGACATGGATCTGCTGGAAACCTTCATAAAGAACACTTGTGTGTGCAAGTTTTGCCTTTCAACAGGATGTGCACTTCAGCTCTGGGTGGATCAGGATCACGGATGGGTTACACGCCTGGGGCTGAGGTGCACTAATTCTAGGTGCCGGAAATACACCACAGCCAATATGTGGAATGAGTCCACAAAGCCAGTCGATAAACTTCATAACTCGGAAGAAGTCAATCGGTAAAGAGGGAATAATAAATAGTCCACATTCACTAATGTCACTTGCAAATTTACATGTCTATTAGACTGTGCAAAAGCAACTTATATAAAGATTGGTTAGATAGATTGTGGCGACTTCTGGAATTGCACTTGATAAGATAAACAAAAGAAATTTCATATAAAACCCTCGTCCGTCCAAGACTGGAATACTGTAGTGCCATTTGGGATCCCTACCAAGCCATTCACATCAATAAGCTTGAAAAAATTCAGAGAAGAGCTGCCAGGTTTGTAACCAGTGACTACAGAAAGACCAGAAGTGTTACAGACATGCTTCTCCATCTCAAATGGGACACCCTTCAGGAATGTTGCACTATAGCCAGGCTCACTACAGTTTGCAAAGAAACTCATCATCAATCCATCCAACATTAGTCATCTTTCCAGACTTCCTGCAACCAAACAACAGCCCATCAAACCCAACCTTTAAACTACAATAATATCCATTCCAACAAAGACTGCTACCGCTACTCACTCTATCCCAGGACCATACCAACTTGGAATGCCCTGCTGACACACTTTAAAATGGCAAAGGATGGCATCACTTGGATTACTAACCTTAATGACTTATTTTTATTTGTATTAACTATTATATGTATCATCTTACTTCCACAGAATTTCAGTGCAGTATTTTACCACATTTAGATGAGATGTATTGGTTTGCATGCAGAATTTACCATTTTTTTTATTGTTATTGTGCTGAAAATGTACCATTGTGTATAGTGTAATTGATTTGATCCTTAATTTCACAGATACCAGAGTCTCAAATAGATGAAGATGGCAAATGTGGCAATCACCTTGTGGACGCGGATCTGCTGGAAACCTTCATAAAGAACACTTATGTGTGCAAGTTTTGCCTTTCAACAGGATGTGCACTTCAGCTCTGGATGGACCATGATCATAAATGTAGATGGGCTACACGCCTGGGGCAGACGTGCACTAATTCTAGGTGCAGGAAATATACTACAGCCAATATGTGGAAAAAAGTCAACAAAGCCAGTCGATAAACTTCATAACTCGGAAGAAGTCAATCGCTAAAGAGGGAATAATAAATAATCCACATTTACTAATGTCACTTGCAAATTTACATGTCTATTGGACTGTGCAAAAGCAACTTATATAAAGATTGGTTAGATAGATAGATTGTGGCGACTTCTGGAATTGCACTTGATAAGATAAACAAAAGAAATTTCATATAAAACCCTCGTCCGTCCAAGACTGGAATACTGTAGTGCCATTTGGGATAAGAGTTACCAGCTTTGTAACCAGTGACTACAGAAAGACCAGTAGTGTTACATACATGCTGCTCCATCTCAAATGGGACACCCTTCAGAAATGTTGCACAATAGCCAGGCTCACTACAGTTTACAAGGAAACTCACTCATTTACTCCATCCAACATTAGTCATCTTTCCTGCAACCAAACAACAGACCAGCAGCCCATCAAAACCAACCTTTAAACTACAATATTATCCCAACCAACAAAGACTGCTACCGCTACTCACTCTATCCCAGGACCATACCAACTTGGAATGCCCTGCTGACACACTTTAAAATGGCAACGGATGGCATCACTTGGATTACTAACCTTAACTATTATTATGTATCATCTTACTTCCACAGAATTTCAGTGCAGTATTTTACCACATTTAGATTAGAAGTATTGGTTTACATGCAGAATTTACCATTTTTTTTATTGTTATTGTGCTGAAAATGTACCATTGTGTTTAGTGTAATTGATTTGATCCTTAATTTCACAGATACCAGAGTCTCAAATAGATAAAGATGGCAAATGTGGCAATCGCCTTGTGGACGCAGATCTGCTGGAAACCTTCATAAAGAACACTTATGTGTGCAAGTTTTGCCTTTCAACAGAATGTGCAGTTCATCTCTGGGTGGACCATGATCATGGATGGACTACACGCCTGGGACTGAAGTGCACTAATTCTAGGTGCAGAAAAAATTCTACAGCAAATATGTGGAAAGAGTCAACAAAGCCAGTCGATAACTCGGAAGAAGTCAATCGGTAAAGAGGGAATAATAAATAATCCACATTCACTAATGTCACTTGCAAGTCTTCATGTCTATTAGACTTTGTGATAGCAACTTATATAAAGATTGGTTAGATAGATTGTGGCGACTTCTGGAATTGCACTTAAGGAGGCACACAGGATCACTAATTATCCATTATTATTCACCTCATAACTCGAAAACTATTTATGTAAAGTATATAAAAATATACATTTTTTGAAAGGAAATGAACTCATAAATCCATTTAAAATGTCAGTTTTGGGTCAAAAAGTACAATTTTCGAGAAAATCTCAAAAAACGGCTTTTTTGACCAAAAATTTTTGGTCCGCCATAAAAAAATTATTTGAAAATCAAAAACTGTAAAACATGAATTTTATTAATTTAGACAAATAAATCTAGAAAGTGTTTTTTATTTTTTAGAAATTTTGCTTAGTTTTTAAAATATAGGCAAAAAATCAGTAAAAACGTGTGACCCGTGTTCAAATTTTTGAATCATGGGTGATAAAAAAAGTTCTAGGCCATAATTTAAAAAAATGAAAAAACACTATCTAGATTTTGGCCATATCTAAACGTTCGACTTAAAAACTTACCTCAGTGTTGCTTCATTTAGACGGTACGGCGGTCCAAAAATGGTTAAAAGTGGTCAAAAGTGAACTTGCCTAAAATCGCGATTTAGAAAAATACAGCTTAATTTTAGGTCCATTTTGAAGATTATTCCATAAATATATAATCCGTGACTTGTGACGTTTGGTCAAGTAAGCAAATGAGAAGGTGCGTCCAACTGCAGCAGATTGGCATTTTTGGGTGATTTAGAAGGTAAAATATACAATATGACAAAATTATCCGTGCACATTCGCAGATGTTTATCCACATGGAGCAGCCATTTTATTTACTGCAGTCTTGTTTCCATGGTGCAGCAGAGCGTCCGGCAAGGCGCAAGCGTCGCGTTGGCGTTTGAGGAGCGACAGGCGCAGCGGACAGACAGACAGGTTACGCGAATAAATTGCACAGTGCATGGTCGTGTTGCCGCGAACGAAACTATGATTATTTAAGCACAAGTTTGTCCTGTTCCGTATAAAAAAAGATCATGCTCTGTATTAAAATTTGCGGACATCAGAACATTAAAAGTAGCATAGAATAACTGACAAGCAATTATTTTAGCAGATAATCAGGAGTTTTATGAAATGAAGAATAAATTGAGACATAATCATGATAATTGCGATTTCTGTTTTGTCCTAATTTTCATAATTTTGCTTTAATGATGCAATGTTTTTTATGTATCGTTTTTGGTGATTTTCTTTTTTTTTCTTTTTTTTTTTTTTTGGTGTTGACAAATATTGCATTTTTATGTTCATTGTCCTTTTCTGAACCGCAAACATGATGTTGTTAGTTGTTACTTTTCGTTGCTTTTTCTTTTTAGTTGGTGCTTGAGAGGCACCACAGCGGCCCGTCCGCGCTAAAGATAGGCATTTTAACGTCCGTTATAGCTAGGCCTACACCACAGGAATCCCAAGTAAAATTTTAAAAGATTCTGATGTGTCATTACTCAATATTCCGTTTTTGTTATTGTAATTGTTTGTTGTTAGTATATTTTATTTTAACTTTTTACGGAATATCAAACACGTACAAAAGTCATAGGCCTATTATAGGCCTAAAGCCACAATAAAGTTGTAAAATATTTTGTACCGCATAAAAAGTGAATAAAATACAACAACAAAAATAAGTGGGATAAAAGTTGTAATATGTCTTGAATAAACTTCTTGTAAAACGGACAAAAAGTAGGCATATAAGCCTATAATGTTAAACGGGCAAAACACGGAGAGGTCACAAGAAAACTGAAAAACACGGAAATTGACATAGCCTAACAAAACCGAATTTCAAAAGTAGAAAACGGAACACTTATGGCTTTAAATTAGATTGTGGTTTATGCAGTAGGCCTACCGTAGGATATAAGCATCATGCTATAAAGAGCGTTTTAAAACACTGCATGAAAACATTCACGAAAAATGCTTTAAAGCAGTTTACCTTTTAAAGTATACAGAAAACATTATAAACGTGAATGTTGAAAGCCAGAAAAACATTGCAAATAAAAAGGCATTCGGCCAAAACATTCGCAAAAAGTGTTGTAAAACCAAAAGCTTTTATCGCAATCACGCATGGCATATGGTAGACCTAATAGGCCTACTAATGGAAATGTACTTAAAATGGGTTATGAAAAAAGCACGAATTTGCGTTTTCGATTATATTTCTCGTTTGAAATTATTATTTAGCATTAAAACATTCATGAAAATGCTTCATGCCGATTTCAAATAATAGACATTTCTGACACAGAGTTGTAGGCCTATGCCTATAGTCGATACGATGTATTGAAATGTCAACGTTTTTGAAATTGCGTTAATGGGAATGAAATGAATGAATGAATAAAATAAAACAAATTGTTACATAAAATAATAAGCCTAATGATGTACTATACGGGCTAAGTCTAGCCTACTAGCAAAATATTTAAGGCCTACGTTTTCTATCGTATCTACCAGATTGCATCATCATTACAGAGCTTCTTACGGGTAACTACTTCTTACAGATAAATTTCATCTTTTCTTCAAGTTCAGAATGAAACTTGAAAAACAAAACAAAAACAAACAAAAAATTCACTACTATGTTCATATATATAAAAAAAAAAGAGACTAATTTATACCACTATACCAGTACTTTTTGGCGAAATTTATCGAGTAGGCCTACTGATTCTGGGACGGGGACGGTGGTGGTCTGTCGGCCCGCAGTTACCTACCTTGGAAGAGATCAATACGATAACATACGGTAGTGATCGCGATTGGCGACTCCAGCGCCTCAATCAGCAATCACCTCGCCCATCCAGTTGACCATGTGTGCGTGTCTTTGCTAGCTATGCGCCACAGCACGCGCACGAGAACGCGATCTATTATGGAAAACAATGATTTATTTGCTTTTGCATTTTGACGAATTTTTAATGAAAAAGGGTCTTTAAAATAGCTTTTCTTATGGTTCAAATGTTAAGATTTCTTTAAAATCTATTAATGACAAGATAAAATACGGTTTGAAGATGACATTAGTGATGAAATCTCAATTTTGGCCATGTAACACTTCAGTGATCCTGTGTGCATCCTTAATAAGATAAACAAAAGAAATTTCATATAAAACCCTCGTCCGTCCAAGACTGGAATACTGTAGTGCCATTTGGGATCCCTACCAAGCCATTCACATCAACAACCGTGAAAGAATTCAGAGAAGAGCTACCAGGTTTGTAACCAGCATGACCAATAACTACAGGAAGACCAGTAGTGTTACAGACATGCTCCTCGATCTCAAATGGGACACCCTTCAGAAATGTTGCACAATAGCCAGGCTCACTACAGTTTACAAGGAAACTCCCTCTTTTACTCCATCAACAAAGACTGCTAAAGGCCAATTCCATGCCAAAAGTGCCTTTTGTAACGTCCGTAACAAAATTTTGGAACATTATTGCTCAAAATTGCAGATCTGCTGGAAACCTTCATAAAGAACACTTGTGTGTGCACGTTTTGCCTTTCAACAGGATGTGCACTTCAGCTCTGGGTGGATCAGGATCACGGATGGGCTACACGCCTAGGGCTGAAGTGCACTAATTCTAGGTGCAGGAAATATACTACAGCCAATATGTGGAATGAGTCGACAAAGCCAGTCGATAAACTTTGTAACTCGGAAGAAGTCAATCAGTAAAGAGGTAATAATAAATAATCCACATTCACTAATGTCACTTGCAAATCTACATGTCTATTAGATGTATTGGTTCGCATGCAGAATTTACCATTTTTTTTATTGTTATTGTGCTGAAAATGTACCATTGTGTTTAGTGTAATTGATTTGATCCTTATTTTCCCAGATACCAGAGCCTCAAATAGCTGAGGATGGCAACTGTGGCAATCGCCTTTTGGATGTGGATCTGCTGGAAACCTTCATAAAGAACACTTGTGTGTGCAAGTTTTGCCTTTCAACAGGATGTGCACTTCATCTCTGGGTGGATCATGATCACGGATGGGCTACACGCCTAGGGCTGAAGAGCACTAATTCTAGGTGCAGGAAATATACTACAGCCAATATGTGGAATGAGTCGACAAAGCTAGTCGATAAATTCGTAACTCGGAAGAAGTCAATCAGTAAAGAGGGAATAATAAATAAAGTTGGGAAAATTTTCCCAACTCTTTGCTACCAGTGCCAAACCTGGACGCTCAACAAAAGAACAACCCAAAAGCTCATCACATGTGAAATGAGATTCCTAAGAAAGATGGTGGGCACCACACCAATCACAGAATATGTTGCAAAACAACAAGTTAGATGGTTCGGTCACCTTATGCGAATGGCCCCTAGCCAACCTGCATCAAGAACATATAACAGCAAAACAACAGGAACTAGGGCTAGAGGAAGACCAAGAGGTGGGCAGATGGAGTAAAGGAAGTACTCACAAGACATGGGATTACCATGAGTAAGGCTACCCGACTCGCCCAGGAAAGAAAGTTACATTTCCCCACGACGCTATGAAAGGCAAAAGTGGTAAATAAAAGTAAAAGTAAGTAATAAATAATCCACATTCACTAATGTCACTTGCAAATCTACATGTCTATTAACTTTGCAATATCAACTTATAAAGATAATGGTTAGATAAATTGTTTGAAACGATCATTGCAGGCCTCGAAATAAAAAAGAGGGCCCAAGAGCCCTCGGCCCCCAAAATCAGTGAGGGTCCGCAAAAAATTTACCATTTTCTCACTTTTTTGTGGGGTTCATAGGTTAAAACCAGGCAATGGCCCAAATTCGGGCCCACAAAAATCTGTGAGGGCCCTCAATTTAAGATCGAGGGCCAAAATGGCCCTCAGAAATTCTGGCTTATTTCGAGGCCTGGATCATTGCATATCTTAAAGGCACATTTCATCATTGGTAGTCACATATACCGTTGCTCTATTTCTTGGTATTTTAAGGAGCCTTATTTTGGGCATGGGGAGTATTGGCATGGGGAGATCGGCAGCAGTCACCCTAAGCACATTCATGAATTTACCAGAGCCAGTTGTGAAACATCATTGGTAGTCACATGTACCGTTGCTCTTTCTTAGTATTTTAAGAAGCCTTATTTTAGGCATGGGGAGTATGTCGGCAAGGGAGATCGGCAGCAATCACCCTAAGCACATTCATGAATTTACCAGAGCCAGTTGTGAGACCTCATTGGTAGTCACATGTACCGTTGCTCTATTTCTTGGTATTTTAAGGAGCCTTATTTTAGGCATGGGGAGTATCGGCAAGGGGAGATCGGCAGCAGTCACCCTAAGCACATTCATGAATTTACCAGAGCCAGTTGTGAAACATCATTGGTAGTCACATGTACCGTTGCTCTATTTCTTAGTATTTTAAGAAGCCTTATTTTAGGCATGGGGAGTATCGGCAAGGGGAGATCGGCAGCAGTCACCCTAAGCACATTCATGAATTTACCAGAGCCAGTTGTGAGACCTCATTGGTAGTCACATGTACCGTTGCTCTATTTCTTGGTATTTTAAGGAGCCTTATTTTAGGCATGGGGAGTATCGGCAAGGGGAGATCGGCAGCAGTCACCCTAAGCACATTCATGAATTTACCAGAGCCAGTTGTGAGACCTCATTGGTAGTCACATGTACCGTTGCTCTATTTCTTGGTATTTTAAGGAGCCTTATTTTAGGCATGGGCAGTATCGGCAAGGTGGAGATCGGCAGCAGTCACCCTAAGCACATTCATGAATTTACCAGAGCCAGTTGTGAGACCTCATTGGTAGTCACATGTACCGTTGTTTCTATTTCTTGGTATTTTAAGGAGCCTTATTTTAGGCATGGGGAGTATCGGCAAGGGGAGATCGGCAGCAGTCACCCTAAGCACATTCATGAATTTACCAGAGCCAGTTGTGAGACCTCATTGGTAGTCACATGTACCGTTGCTCTATTTCTTGGTATTTTAAGGAGCCTTATTTTAGGCATGGGGAGTATTGGCAAGGGGAGATTGGCAGCAGTCACCCTAAGCACATTCATGAATTTGCCAGAGCCAGTTGTGAGACCTCATTGGTAGTCACATGTACCGTTGCTCTATTTCTTGGTATTTTAAGGAGCCTTATTTTAGGCATGGGGAGTATTGGCAAGGGGAGATCGACAGCAGTCACCCTAAGCGCATTCATGAATTTACCAGAGCCAGTTGTGAGACCTCATTGGTAGTCACATGTACCGTTGCTCTATTTCTTATTATTTTAAGGAGCCTTATTTTAGGCATGGGGAGTATTGGCAAGGGGAGATCGGCAGCAGTCACCCTAAGCGCATTCATGAATTTACCAGAGCCAGTTGTGAGACCTCATTGGTAGTCACATGTACCGTTGCTCTATTTCTTGGTATTTTAAGAAGCCTTATTTTAGGCATGGGGAGTATTGGCAAGGGGAGATCGGCAGCAGTCACCCTAAGCGCATTCATGAATTTACCAGAGCCAGTTGTGAAACATCATTGGTAGTCACATGTACCGTTGCTCTATTTCTTGGTATTTTAAGGAGCCTTATTTTAGGCATGGGGAGTATCGGCAAGGGGAGATCGGCAGCAGTCACCCTAAGCGCATTCATGAATTTACCAGAGCCAGTTGTGAAACATCATTGGTAGTCACATGTACCGTTGCTCTTTCTTAGTATTTTAAGAAGCCTTATTTTAGGCATGGGGAGTATCGGCAAGGGGAGATCGGCAGCAGTCACCCTAAGCACATTCATGAATTTACCAGAGCCAGTTGTGAGACCTCATTGGTAGTCACATGTACCGTTGCTCTATTTCTTGGTATTTTAAGGAGCCTTATTTTAGGCATGGGGAGTATTGGCAAGGGGAGATCGGCAGCAGTCACCCTAAGCGCATTCATGAATTTACCAGAGCCAGTTGTGAGACCTCATTGGTAGTCACATGTACCGTTGCTCTATTTCTTGGTATTTTAAGGAGCCTTATTTTGGGCATGGGGAGTATTGGCAAGGGGAGATCGGCAGCAGTCACCCTAAGCGCATTCATGAATTTACCAGAGCCAGTTGTGAGACCTCATTGGTAGTCACATGTACCGTTGCTCTATTTCTTGGTATTTTAAGGAGCCTTATTTTAGGCATGGGGAGTATCGGCAAGGGGAGATCGGCAGCAGTCACCCTAAGCACATTCATGAATTTACCAGAGCCAGTTGTGAGACCTCATTGGTAGTCACATGTACCGTTGCTCTATTTCTTGGTATTTTAAGGAGCCTTATTTTAGGCATGGGGAGTATTGGCAAGGGGAGATCGGCAGCAGTCACCCTAAGCGCATTCATGAATTTACCAGAGCCAGTTGTGAGACCTCATTGGTAGTCACATGTACCGTTGCTCTATTTCTTGGTATTTTAAGGAGCCTTATTTTAGGCATGGGGAGTATCGGCAAGGGAGATCGGCAGCAGTCACCCTAAGCACATTCATGAATTTACCAGAGCCAGTTGTGAGACCTCATTGGTAGTCACATGTACTGCTGTTTCTATTTCTTGGTATTTTAAGGAGCCTTATTTTAGGCATGGGGAGTATTGGCAAGGGAGATCGGCAGCAGTCACCCTAAGCGCATTCATGAATTTACCAGAGCCAGTTGTGAGACCTCATTGGTAGTCACATGTACCGCTGTTTCTATTTCTTGGTATTTTAAGGAGCCTTATTTTAGGCATGGGGAGTATCGGCAAGGGAGATCGGCAGCAGTCACCCTAAGCACATTCATGAATTTACCAGAGCCAGTTGTGAGACCTCATTGGTAGTCACATGTACCGCTGTTTCTATTTCTTGGTATTTTAAGGAGCCTTATTTTAGGCATGGGGAGTATTGGCAAGGGGAGATCGGCAGCAGTCACCCTAAGCGCATTCATGAATTTACCAGAGCCAGTTGTGAGACCTCATTGGTAGTCACATGTACCGTTGCTCTATTTCTTGGTATTTTAAGGAGCCTTATTTTAGGCATGGGGAGTATCGGCAAGGGAGATCGCAGCAGTCACCCTAAGCGCATTCATGAATTTACCAGAGCCAGTTGTGAGACCTCATTGGTAGTCACATGTACCGTTGCTCTATTTCTTGGTATTTTAAGGAGCCTTATTTTAGGCATGGGGAGTATTGGCAAGGGGAGATCGGCAGCAGTCACCCTAAGCACATTCATGAATTTGCCAGAGCCAGTTGTGAAACCTCATTGGTAGTCACATGTACCGTTGCTCTATTTCTTAGTATTTTAAGGAGCCTTATTTTAGGCATGGGGAGTATCGGCAAGGGGAGATCGGCAGCAGTCACCCTAAGCACATTCATGAATTTACCAGAGCCAGTTGTGAGACCTCATTGGTAGTCACATGTACCGTTGCTCTATTTCTTAGTATTTTAAGGAGCCTTATTTTAGGCATGGGGAGTATTGGCAAGGGGAGATTGGCAGCAGTCACCCTAAGCGCATTCATGAATTTACCAGAGCCAGTTGTGAAACATCATTGGTAGTCACATGTACCGTTGCTCTATTTCTTGGTATTTTAAGGAGCCTTATTTTAGGCATGGGGAGTATTGGCATGGGGAGATCGACAGCAGTCACCCTAAGCACATTCATGAATTTACCAGAGCCAGTTGTGAAACATCATTGGTAGTCACATGTACCGTTGCTCTATTTCTTAGTATTTTAAGGAGCCTTATTTTAGGCATGGGGAGTATTGGCAAGGGGAGATTGGCAGCAGTCACCCTAAGCGCATTCATGAATTTACCAGAGCCAGTTGTGAAACATCATTGGTAGTCACATGTACCATTGCTCTATTTTTTAGTATTTTAAGGAGCCTTATTTTAGGCATGGGGAGTATCGGCAAGGGGAGATCGGCAGCAGTCACCCTAAGCACATTCATGAATTTACCAGAGCCAGTTGTGAGACCTCATTGGTAGTCACATGTACCGTTGCTCTATTTCTTGGTATTTTAAGGAGCCTTATTTTAGGCATGGGGAGTATCGGCAAGTGGAGATCGGCAGCAGTCACCCTAAGCACATTCATGAATTTACCAGAGCCAGTTGTGAAACATCATTGGTAGTCACATGAGGCCAGCATGGCAGGAAGTTCATTTATGGACACCAATGAAGAAGTAACATGGTGTTAAACATGTTGTGTCAATGAATTCCCACCGCGCTCTCAGACAAATACTAGTCCACCCAAAAGACAAATGTGAAAAGGAGAAAACCGGCAATTGTATTATGAATCAGCTGCAAAAACTGTCATCTCTCCTATGTCGGCGAAACCTCACAGATGTTCGGCACTAGACTTGCTGAACATAAAGCGGAAGTCAAAAAGGCCAATGAGAAAAAGTTCACTCGCACAGAACGCAGGACATCGGAAATGGAACAGACCAAATCAGCCATATCAGATCACGTAGCAAGGGCTGACCATGTTATAGATTGGGAAGAATCCAAGATCCTTGGACGGGAGCGTGACAAAAGCTCCAAGAGAAGTCCGGGAAGCAATGGAGATTAGAAGACGGGGCTCCAACACCCTAAACAGGGAGGAGGGCACCTACCTCTTGAGTCACATCCACTTCTGAAGTCTGCAAAAGAGACTAAGGAATACCGGAACCCACTCAAACTTGTTTGCCGGGAAAGTGGATCAGATGACCAAAATCAGTCATACCTGATTAAGTCCTCCGACATGTAGGACGAAATATTGTAGTGAGTAAAATTTCACTTGCAAAAAATCCAAAATGTTTATTTACCGAACAAACCTGATGAATCTATTCAACATAACATGGTGTTGGTGTTACTTGGTAAACTAATACATAAAATAGCAAAGGATGGCATCACTTGCATTACTAACCTTAATGACTTTTTTGTTTGATATGTAATAAGTATTATTATGCATCATTTTACTTCCACAGAATTCATTGCAGTATTTTACCACATTTAGTTGTATTGATATGCATGCAGAATTGACCATTTGGTATTGGTACTAATTGTAAATGTAGTACAAGTACAAGTGTTAATTGTAGGGGCTGCATGTGCAATAATTATGAGCCCTGTGGAAGGGTAAACTTGGAGGGACTTAATTTTTTGAGAAGCCAAAAGGGGAGGGGGGCTAAGCAATTTTTGGTATGCTATATGCATCCCCCTTTCATAATTTTTAAACAGCCACAAGGCAAAGGTGATGGATGTCAGCCACACCAACAAATTAAATGTGTGAACTTTGATATGTATTTATGTCTCTTGTAGTTGTATTTTGTATGTATTTTTATTATGTAAAGCACATTGGACTTTGTGGAAATGCGCTCAATAAATCCTTGAAATAATAATAATAATAATATAATAATAATGTCACTGACATGATATTTACATGTGTGTTTGTCCATTTATTACGGTATTATTCACATCACTGTGATGGCATCTTGAGCATGTTATGTAATTTGTGAATTCAATTCTATGCTCCTGGTTTCGGGGGTGTGTCTTATAAATATAACGTTGTATAATTTTTGTTAAATGTGTGAACTTAAGGTCAACAAACTCAATCATGTCGGGTGTCACAAGTTGGCCCCTGGATGAGTGTATGGCTAAACTTTCTATGCCCGGGGTGTGGCCTAGTAATTTTCCGTACAAAAAGTTGCTTTCTTGCATGAGTTTCCTACTCCTAGTTTGTTTTGGTCTTGTGCTATATTTCAAGTGTTTAAGCTATCAGCGGCTAGTGGCTTTTGATGTTGGGAGACGGTACATCGTTTGTGTATCGATACTACCATTGAGTGTACCAAAATGTCGGAAGTCTATGAATTTTCCGACTAACGATACTTTCGACAGTCGATAACAGGCCTAATACATACACACAATATCCCCTTCATGGCTTTATGCTTACTTTTTGCCCCTACTGATGACCTCATCAACATTGTAACATTTCTTGTCTTTGAGTTTTTTAGCTTGTTTAAGGATGAGCAAAAGTCTGTTGGCTTTCTCTCTTGAATCCTCCATGTCTCCTGAATAACAAAAACACACAAAACACAAGGTCAGATAGGATCAGGGTTGCCAAACCCGCGATTTGGTAGCCCAATTGGGCGACTTTTGAAGATTTTACCCGCCATTTTTGACAATTTCCTGTCCCATAGAAACCAATGGCTAAGAAAAAATTGGGGTGACTTTTCAACATTGGCTCCCGCGACTTTCGATAGTTTCCTGCCCCATAGAAACCAACGGTAAAGAGAAAAATTGGGCGACTTTTTTTTATTTTTTGACCCGCGATTTGGGCTGAACTCTTTTGGCAAAGAATGGAAAGGATGTGATAGGAGTCAAGAGTTGCATGACTTCAGGTATTTTAACAGTCAACACCAAATTGTTGTGACTACAATGACTAGGGTGAATATGATGAATATTTGGAGGTCAAATCTCTGAAAGTCCAAGGTAATTTTGTGACCATACAAAGTTCACAAGTAGGTAAACACAAAACAAAACACTTTTAAATTAGGCTAACAAATACACCAATTTCAAAAACATTTACAAAGCAATGAATAATTTGCAGCCACATTTTGAGTGAGTATCTCCTGTGTTAAATGCTTTTTGAGTACATTTGGATAGTTGACTATCCACCAGGTAATAAGTCACATTCACTGAAAGTAGGGGAACAACCCACTAGTTAAAGGGTCATTAGTAGGGTTAAAGTTAGCGTTTAGGGCAATAGGTTTGGAATGGGGTTACGGATACGATTAGGGTTAGCATTGTTTAGGGATAGGGTTAGGGTAAGAGTTAGGATTAGTGTCAGGGTTGAAGGGTTAATTTTATGGGTAGGGTTAGTATTAAGGCACAAGTTAGGGTAAGGATTTGGGTTTATAACCAAGTTATTGGAGTTTTTAACTAGGGTTAATTTTATGGATAGGGTTAGTATTAAGGCACAAGTTAGGGTAAGGATTTGGGTTTATAACCAAGTTATTGGAGTTTTTAACTAGGGTTAATTTTATGGATAGGGTTAGTATTAAGGCACAAGTTAGGGTAAGGATTTGGGTTTATAACCAAGTTATTGGAGTTTTTAACTAGGGTTAATTTTATGGGTAGGGTTAGTATTAAGGCACAAGTTAGGGTAAGGATTTGGGTTTATAACCAAGTTATTGGAGTTTTTAACTAGGGTTAATTTTATGGGTAGGGTTAGTATTAAGGCACAAGTTAGGGTAAGGATTTGGGTTTATAACCAAGTTATTGGAGTTTTTAACTAGGGTTAATTTTATGGGTAGGGTTAGTATTAAGGCACAAGTTAGGGTAAGGATTTGGGTTTATAACCAAGTTATTGGAGTTTTCGGACTAATGAACCTTGGGACGATTGACCTGTAACTGATAATAGTTGCAACTACGACTATTAGTCACAAGGCAACAAAATTTGGGTAAAATCAGTCATTTTTGTGCCAAGTTTTATTGGTTTTACTGGAAAGCTTTTGATTTTTTTTTTCCAAAATATGTTTGTAAATTTTTTGTAAACATATTTTGAAACTGTTTTGAAATATCAAATTTTTGCCAGATTTTTCAGGCTTGTGGTGATTTTTTAGGATCATTTTAGCCTAAAGTTCAAGTTTGGTCGGTTGGGATTTTTTTAATTCTTGAATAAAAAAATCCCAACCGACCGAACTTGAAAAGTTTGTCCGCCCATAAAACAAGGTTTTTATTTTTTGTTGCCTAATGGAAACAATTAAACAAGTAGCAGAAAAGATATCTTTTTAAGAGTGCTAAAATTTTAATATTGGAATTTATTTCTTGATCATTGCATTATATCACCTTCTCCAATGACAAATCTCTGTATGCACCCACAAGGCTTCTGTCCAAAATGTGGGCATGCCAATCTTGCAGCTGTAAAATAACATTGACCAAAAGAAATGCATTAGAAGATTAAAAACATAATGGCAGAAAACATCCAAACAACTGGGCCATTTCAAAAATATCACAGGATTAGGCCTAAAATAAATTGTTTGATTGGCGTAACCGGTGTGGCCCGACCCTAGACTTTTTTCTAATTTTTTTTGCCAAAAATTTTTTTTTTCTTATAAAATATAAATTAAAAAAAAGGAGAAAAAAAGTTCCAAAGCCTTTATCATTCGCGATTTACAGCTTAAAATGTGTGTAAAAAAAAATAATTTCCGACCGACCTACCCTTATTTTTTTTATGTTACGACAATCAAACAATTTTTTTAGGCCTTAGTACGAACCAAGTCACTCCCCTGCATGTAAATGCTGTGTTACATAATCAAAACATTGACTGGAAACCTCAAAGGGGTGGCAATTATGATTGTACAATAGAATGTGTGCCAGCTTTCTCCTTCTCTACTACCTTCATGTTCAGAACACTGCTATGGCAGGATCTGGTGTTGCCAGTTTTCCCATCCCGTTTCAAGATCATAGACACCCTCCCTTGTAAATTCTCGTCCTCCCTACCTTACCCACATGGCTTCCGTAATTCATTACTTCATACATTCATTCACTACCTATTACGCATTTCTACAACCCACCACTGTTTCAAAATGATGAGTAAAACTCTAAAGAAGTTCAACTGTTCTAGATGAATAATCAACATTTCATACACTCTTAGATAGCGAGAACCAATCAGAGCAAGCGTTAGAAAAATCCAAACCATGCACTGGTTGTGTATATATGCAAGGCGCGCATTCGGACGCGTTTATTTTTCTTGCGTTGATGCATTTATATTTGCTTGTATTTTTGAACACTTTTAGTGATAATTTTGTTAAAAAAACAGCAGAAATCAAGTGGTTTTTTTTCTTCTCGAGAAATTAGACAAAATAATGCACTTGCACTGATGTTGATGCGTCTAATGCACTCCCGCCGGGGCTAGTGCATTAGACACATCATCATCAGCGTGCATGCATTATTTTGTCTAATTTCTCTCCCAACAAGTAATATGTGTTCATTTAAAACCTACAAATATCAGTATTTGTGGTTTCACCATCATTTCACCAAAAAATTCACCTGTAAGTGTAAAACAATCTCTTCCCAAAAGTATAAAAATAAACTTGATGGCATAAGATAGCTCCCAGACTGAGTACCACCCTTGTCCATGCTGTTATCAGCACTACCTCATCTGACTGTGCTTAAAATCAAGATCAGATATTCACAACTATATTCCTTGAAGTGCCACTTTAGAATTTTGGAGAATACTTGAGTGAGTGACACTACCCATAAGAGTGGAGCGGTTTAAGAAATGGGTGAGTGGAGTCCATGGGTCCACCTTAGGTGGGCAGCGGCGTAGCTGGGATTTTTTCCGGGGGGTGGGGGCAAGCCTGTATGGGGCGGGGCCCAAATCCACCAAACCTTTCTCTTTTTCCCTGCACTAGGGGAGCGGGGGCCCAAATAGACAATTTTTGCCAGGTTTATTGATATGGTATTGCATATCGTATGGATTCCCCATCTCCTTCCTCTCTCTCTCTCTCTCTTCCCCTCTTTTTCCTCTCTCTCCCTCCTTTTCCTCTTTTTTCCTTGCATTAGGGGGTGGGGGCCCAAATAGGCAATTTTTTTTGCCGGCAGCTACGCCACTGGGTCCAGGCAGGCTCTCCTTTGACAAGGACACAGCTCTCCGTTACCCTCTTACTGGTCGCCGTGCAGCATTTGGAATGCAACACAAGAGCCACATGCCCCCAGTTGAGGGTCCCTGATCAAGATTATTATGACTGATTTTAGTTCATTTTGGCATCAAATCAGTAGTTTTTTAATCCCCTCCCCAAAGAGTGACTCTGCTTAAGGGTGGATAGGTATTGTTGGTCGAAGCAGCCAAAAAAAAAAAGATTTTTATTATCTAAATCAAAATAGCACTTTGATGTTTCATTCTACAAATCACATACTTTGAAAACTTGCTTGATTTATTGTTGTGAATAAGTTATACATGTACGTTTTACAGAAGTGTTGTTGTTTCAGCCCTCTTTACAACATAACTCAAGAACCACAGGACCTACAAAAGTATATCTGTGATATTTGAATTCTTCTACCCACTCGCTATGAAATGATCAATGCAAATTTTGCCAAAGCTCACTACCAATTTGCAAGATGCTGTGAACTACCAAATCGCAACAGTTTAAAATAATTGCTAACCTTAAACACGTTGCTAACCTTGCTATCACTCAGCCCTTTTTATCATTTTCAAAAGTCTCCCCTCCCCTTCCCCATCAAAGAATGACCCTGGATGACCAGGGGAATTACTATTGGAGATCACTGGGATTATTCCTATATTGCAGATATATCTTTTATCATTTTCCAAGACCCCATAACCACCCAAGAATACGAGAAGAGCCACACCTACCATCAGGATCACCAAGACCTTCCACCAAGGAATTGGCAAATTTCTCTGCATCCTCTGCATACTTCTGTTTATCTTCTTCAGTAGGTGGTCTAGGCTTGGGACGCTGTGGTTTCCTCTGAGCTCGGTCAAATGCTAAACCTGAAGGACCAAGTGAGAGGGAGATCATGGTAAGTGTTTGCACTAACTTTTGGGTTGAATTTCAGGGGACTTAACCTTCAGGCCTTAAAATATGTGACCGTCCACTTCGAAACGCTCGTAAAGTCGGCCCCTGGTCAAATTTGTTTTCTTCTGTGTTTAGAAAATATATATTATAAGCTTTGCAATGATATATAATTTGACTTCAAACGATATCCAGAAGCGGAGTTATGGCTTGTTAAACTTTGCTCCTTCAGTAAAAGGGTACATTATTTTGGTACTACATTATTTCTCTTTTTCTACATTGCTGGTATTAAATATTAAATGGTCATAATTGGCGGTCACTTCAAATCAACAAGTCAATGAGGTGCAGGAATGTCCTCTCACTGTTAATTGTTGGTTAACCCACCACTTGAGCAGGATTTTGCCAAAGCAAACAAAGACTCAAGCTATTTACTAATTCTATACATAAGTATAAGCTTATTATCCTCTTCAACAATAGGATTAAAGATTGGTGTTTGACTGGACTAAAATGAGAAACATGTAGGACAAACATTAGGTACATTATGAATACAACCTTTATGCACACTTTGCACTGTAACTCGAAACACAATTTGCCGACTTTACGTGCGGTTTGTGATGGCTGGTCACATATGCCAATATACCCTTGGACCAGGTACCTAATTAAAGCCATTTAGAAGCAAGACCATGTTAGGACTAAAGCGTGTTTCCACACATTTAGCAAATACTTACCACATGCATTACAGAGTTTGAGTCTCTTGCCTGATTCCGGGTCAATCTTGTACCTTGGACCAGGCAGCTTCTTGGCTTCTACTTTGCTAGATTTCTTGGGATCAATCACATAGGGTGACTGACACTTGTCACAGCAGAATGGCTTGCCCTCTGTGGAAATACAGAGTAACAAATAATCATAATAGCATATTATTAGGCGAACCTAGTGTCATGCAGAAAGTTCAACCAGCATTGATGTGTACATCTTCTTTGTGGTCTGTTTTCAGGGGTGCAAGTGGCCTGAAGTGATTTTGCAGGAAAAGCCTGAAAATGTGTTTAAATTAGGGCTATAAAGCCACAAAACGGGCTGAAAATAAATAAAAGTGCGTAAATTTGGAGTAACAAAAAGCAGGAATTCCTGCAAAAGCAGGAAAACTTGCATCCCTGTGTTTTACATCCAAATTTACCTTGCCCTTGTAAAATTGCAAGATCAATCTTGTACCAGTACCAAATTAACTAGTTATAAATGTTAGCAACTTTCACATGTATCAAAGCGCTTTACATTTATTCCGCTGTCGTTAGAATATGTCAGCTGCCATACAATGCCCAAGGTATGCTTATACCTTTGAGTGATGCTCAATGGACAATATTCATAACAGCTCCCTACTTCACCCTTGGGTCTTGGCAAGTTAGGTAAAGCGCCTTGCCCAAGTGCACAACACGCTGGGGCTCAAACTTGCAACCCTTTGGAGGTGTAGCCAGTACCACCTTGCCCCCTAGTAAAGGTCATATTTGTCTTAGTCGCAAATGATACGGGCCAAAATGGTGAACAATGGGAATTTGTGTTATCTTCCCCCTTGACAACTGATCCCTTATCACCTTGGTCTGGGGCGGACATTTTAAAAATGAATTTAGAAGAACAGCAACGACATCACTTGCATTACATTCCAGATGTTAAATCTACATCATATGCAAAATTTGAGGAAATTCAGACGAGTCCGTTTTATTTTAGGGCCATTTGTCTATAACTGGTCTTTACATGTAGCCCTATGGAGAGATTGCCCGCTGAGGGCGCTTATAACCCCATTTTAGGAACAAAATGTGATTTTTAAAAAACGGACTCGTCATGAATTTTCTAAAATTTTCAGAGTATGTAGTATGAACATGTAGAAATATAATCAAGTAGTTGCCCTACCTGCTCTCCTCCGAAAAAATAAAAAGTCCTATACTTCAATGATAATGAAACCTAGGTGATATACACACCACTGTGTGGGTCTTGTAATTTATTAAACGTAGGTATTATTACAAATTTATGTACTTTCATACTTTTGAAGGAAGTCCAGATTTGTGAAAATATAAATATCTGAGAAATTTCTATTTTTATTTTAAAAAAAGGGTATGGCTTCATAAACTTTAGTTACTGTATTACAAAAATAACTATCATTGGTACTAAATTTAATATCATTCCCATTCAATTTAATCACTTTCAGTAAACTGGTCAAACTTCAGAGAATGATGATACTTAAAATAGAGATCTTTCACCGAGATAAATTTCATCATAAAATCATGGTCAGTTCATTCATCCATTCATTTCATTCGGCTGCGAATCAGGCGACTACAAAGTTTCTCCATGTACTACGATTTGAAGCCAAAGTGGTATTAATGGCATTAGGCAGTAAAAAGTTGGAAGTCCCCAAACAGTTTTTGCACATAAGACAAATAGGATGTTCTTTGCCTTCCAGGTAACTTATTAGGATAAATCTTTACACTATTTTTACTCTTCACCCTTGTTGGCAGTTAATACGACCATTGATACTAAGCTCGCCCTACCTTAAAATCGGGAGGAAACTGGACCAGTTCTGATACAAATGCAGTTTGTTGCAGAAATTATTTGACAACTTCTTACCACTATCAATAGGACCAATGACCCTGCGTGTTGGTATGCGCTTGGGTGGATTCTTGCGAGGGCGCTTCCTGGCAGCTGCTGAATCGTCATCATCGTCGTCATCTGATGATGATTCTCGTATGATTGGTTTGGGCTGCCTCTTACTTCTTCTAGTAGCTTGGACCTGAATTCAAATTATGAAATATAAATATTTTCATCAACAGATGAGCAGAATGGTTAAACTGTGGGTGGTTTTTATCATAGACCGTGAAGAGATGGACGGTTGTTTTCACATTATGCTGAAACCATGTACGTCAGCAGCAATCAATCAAAGTACATACATTGTCTCCGACACAGTTACGACTGCAATATAAACTCTTTAGTCATAAAACAATTATGGTTACAAGAAATGCCACGCTAAAAACTGCTTATTTGATTCAGTTTCAAGTTAATGAAATAAATACATATATTCACCGTTGCGATTTATCTAACAATACCTGTTACTCTGGCATTGAATGAGTTTCACTTGGCGTTAAATAAGGCTTGGTCTCAACATCATGCTTGCATGAATGCTCAGAGCACAACATTCCATTGGTTTGTGACTGATAATGCAATTGAGTGGACGAGAGTTAGGTTATTGACCTTTTGAATCATAAATCGATTCGGTGGCAGGTTAGAAGACTATCTATTCTTTGTGTTCAGGCGAGACGATCATAGCTTCAAAGGATATGCCGCAGATGACCGTCCATGTCTTCACGGTCTATGGTTTTATGTACCACATTATGTTTCCTACCTCACATTGAGGCCCGGCCATCACCCAGACATTCTTATGCCAAGTTTTGAGCTAAATTGCTCCAGCAATCCGGATTCTAGTTCTCTGAGCAAAAAGTGTATCTCAGTTGCCCATAGACCAGCACACAATGTCTGGGAGGTAACCACCAAACTGCCATGCATGCCTCTGAGGGCCATTTGGGCCCTTGCAGGGTTATAGCTAGCCCAAGTTGAGTGCCGGCTAATTTTACTATCCAATTAGAGGGCACAATCTTTTTAGCTTAACACAAGGATCTGGGAATAGGCTGGGGGTATACCCCCAAATTTTTTTTTGGTTTTTACTCTTTTATGATAAATAAAACATTTGTGGGAAAAATTTTTTAAAGAAAATTAATTTTTTTTTTTAGTGCCGGTCGGGTGCCGGTTACCCCCGACCGGCACCGACCTGCGTGGCTATAACCCTGGGCCCTTGATCTTAAATGTTTGAGGGCCCTCACAAATTTTTGTGGGCCCGAATTTGGGCCATTAGTTTAAACCTATGAAACCCACAAAAAATGGCCCGCTGGATGTGTCTTTTGCAGGCCCTCACTGATTTTAGGGGGCCGAGGGCCGTTAGGCCCACTTTATTTCGAGCCCTGCTGCCATGTTTTTGTTTGCAATTGTATCGCCTGAAACAAAATATATAAAAACCTGGCCTACAATTTCACTGGGGTTATGAGAAAAATATATTCATGAGCTTTCTGATGATACAAAAACTTGCATTTTGATGAGGTTTAAAAGCAAGTCGGGGGTCAAGGCTGTCCAACAGGTCATACACCTTTAATTTAATTCACACTTTGGTTTTATGTAGTAACACTTGTTTTTTAATAAATGTACTGGTACACAAATAATGAATGAACACTCTCTCCGAAAGGGAGGGGGGCACTTCCCTACAAATATGGTAATGTATTCTCTGCACCCCCTAATAAATTGAGTTTTGCCTGTCATTTTAGTATGTCTGTGACCTTGAAAACATTTACCAGACCATTTGTGGAGTTCAAATGTGTTGCTTCGGCCTTGTTTTGCAAATCTGGTGTCCTAAGAAGGTCAATAGCCTTTCTCAACACCTACCATAATGCAACTGTCAAGGGCATTAATTTTGGATGTCCAAGGAGCAAACACCCCATCTAAGATGGACAAGTGGCTAGCCAAGCCTCACACTTCATATAGAGTTTAGGACAGTAGAAGCATGGCATAAGCCTGGCACCACACACACTTTACTCACATTTTTGCTGCTGCTGCTACCACCATGATCACCTCCTGGACCAGGATGAAATTTCCCCCCTGAAATATAAGAATAAATGTTCTAAATCTTGTAATTTAGTTGTATCAACAAAAAGTCAGTCTGGTATTTCATTTTGCAATATGGCTCTAAATAGTATCACAATCTGTATGAAGTATAGTTTGAAATTATTTCTTTCCATACTATACATTTATCTCTTTCAGGATTTTTCTGTCCGTCCATATTAGGCCAAGTAAAAAAAAAAGTTTCTCATCCTAACTTTTTTTCAAAAAGGAGGATGAGGCCCAAAAAAAAAAATTGTTTGTTTGTCCACGTCCGACCGACCGTGTACCCTGGTCCCGACCGTTTTTTTTTTTTTTTTTTGAATTTTTTTTTTTTGAATTTTTCAAAAAAAAAAAAAAAAAAAAAAAAAAAAAGATTTTTTAAATTTTTTTTTAAGTTTTTTTTTTTCGGTTTTGTAGTGTCCCTGGTGCTAGACCTAAATGCTAGGATCATTCATGGTTGACCTAAAAAAATGATTTCAAAATGCATTGAATTTGAATGCATTTTGAAATCATTAATAGAGTATGACATGAATACAAAGTATCAATTTTTAAAATATTAAAAATACAAAACATCTTGAATTTTTTTTTTTATATAAACCACGAATAATCCTAGCGTTTAGTTCTAGGTCCAGGGACACTACACAAAAATAAAAAAACTTTTTTTTTTTTTTGCAATTTGGTACCCGGTTACCCGCCGAAAAAATGCGCTGGTACCGGGTAAAAATTACCGAAAATGCCAGGCCTATCAGCAGAACCATCTCAAGAGTTAAACCAGTGAAGTGCTGTGTGTTTGGACTTATTTACCAGTCTTGTCAGTTGTCAGTTTCAAGTGCAATATCTGTAAAAAAATTTAAAAAAATTCGACCTACCGACCCAACTATTTCATAAGCCTTTATGGACAAACAAACAATTTTTTTTTTTTTTTTTTGGCCTGAGGGTACTTTTTTTTGCCTTTTCCAAAACATTGTTTTCCCCCAAAGATGATAGACCTAGCGTCTTTTCGGCAAGACTTCCATTTCGGTAATGGTTACGACTCACAATAGCTACAAACAAGACTAGAAAAGGTACTGACAGTTAAATTCAATCGAAAAGACGATGCGGGCAGGGATGAGAAACTAATTTTTTTTTTACTTGGCCTGAATGCATAATGGGTTGTTGGAACTTGATGATTTTTCCATCTTGGTGTTCCTGTAAAGCCAGTATCTTACAAATATCATTGGCATTTAGCGAAACAATTGGAGCATTGTTGAAAGAAGAGCAAAAACAAAAACTAATATGCTAAAAATAAAAATTTATCCCGAAAACTGCGAAACAAGATGCAAAGGGCGTGTTTTTAAAGTTCGCCAATGAGCTTGCTATACCTGCGCACCTCGGATACACGGAATACAGGGCCGTCAGCACTTTATCCGATGCGTCCAAGACGCAAGGCAAATTTGCAGAGTTTAGTTTAGTTTATAGTCTCCAGTAGTCCGAGGGTCAGACTGTTTTAAACTCCATAGGCTGTCGTAGAAGGCTAGATTATTCAGTCTCCAGAATCAGATGCAGATATTTTCCCATTTTGTTCCGAAGTTCCGAGCTCGAACTACAACTTGAATACAACATTTATACAAGCATGACAAGTGAATAAATAAATGCTATGGCTATGCAGTATGCTACGCCGTATCATGCAAATCATGGTTATTAATATTGTTCAATATTCTGCAGTTCTGAATTGCTGATGATGCTGTTTTGTCAATCAATATGAATATGAACATTATTATTAACACTGACAATGTCAAAACACCTGTTCAATGCGTTCATAAACTTTTGCTCAAGAAATCAGGTGTTTTGAACTCGCCGCTTTATATTTATGCTATCAATACCATGTAAGGTATGGAGAATTTTTCAATAACAATCCAGAACTGCAGAATTCTGAAGTCACAACATCCTTTCTTACCAGCTTTGTGACTCGCCAAATCTGATATTCTATAACTTTTTGTTCGATCCATCTTAATCTTTGAAGCCCTTAAAAATGTCTGTTTAATTTATCAATGAGAATTAACTTCCGCAATCACAATTTGCGGAGGTTTTATGGTATTCTCATTGTCGCCAGCACCTCACTTCTCCTACAAAAACCCTGGGTCATAGAAAGGACGTTTATGAATATGTATAAAATATTCATTATCCACGTTGGGGGCCCCTTTCTTCGTCGTGGGCTATTCCACTATTTATAAATGGGAGAAGATGATGCACTTACTTACTTTAAAATTTATGGTTATATTGTACAATGTACACTGTGTTGAAATTGAATTAATTATAAGTAAAAATCATTTTCTTCAATGTTTTATTATAAATAATACTGGTTAATTGTGTTTGAAATCAACTTGACATGGCAATATAAAAAGTGTCCCCTCAAGCATGCATTGAAATGTTCCAATATGTCAGCCTCCATTGCCTGAGAGTGAAAGCCGATCTGCACAAAATTTGCTTAAAATATCACGAAATTGTTGGCTGACTTTTTTCAAATCTTGTCAGATAAAACCGAAAATAACAGGGCATCGGCTGGTGTCAAATATAGGTAAATATATGCAGATTATATCTCCGAATTCGGGTCATTTTGTACCGCGTAGATTTTATATGTAGGAAGTAATGTAGTTTTCTCGCTGGTTTCCAAATATGTCATGTGGGGTAATTACGTGGAAGATAATAGGGCTGGGAACAAAATGGGATTAGGTGCCGAATTCGACAGCTGTGGAAGCTTTGACACATGAAAATATATATATGTATGTATATGATACGAATTGAAATTTTACCAGTCTAAAAGGATAGTAATAGACATAAGTTTGTAACTGACAATGTCGATGACTGAGTTGGGCTAAGTCCGTCTTGCTATTCAAAATTCTTCTGGCGATTTGCAAATTTTTTTAGAAAGTTGAATTTTTGAAAGTTTTAATATTTGTATAAATTAAGTCAATGTCAAATGTCCTATAAGCCCTTTCGTAAATTCGGAAAATTGCAACTGCGCATGCTCAGACATCGTCACACAGTTCTTCAACGAGAGATAAACACGATCACGAGGAGGCTGCAGTGCGATTCAATGCGGCATGCGGTGAACTGTGCCGTTTGCATAAAAACGTCTTGTACTGGAATTATGCCGATTATTGTGTCTTTATTTCTTCATGATACATTGTATTTGATATTGATATCATAAAGTCAAATTTATTGGCAAAATCCCAGTACAAGATGTTTTTATGCAAACGGCACAGTTCACCGCATTGGAAATGTACAGTAGCCTCATCGTGTTTATCTCCAATTTTATCGGCAAATATTACCCATGATGCACCATGATCTGAAATTACGAAAGGGCTTATTCAGTATTCTTGAGCGATTGCTTCATTTGCCTTTAGTGATATACTGCCATATACATGTAGTTGTAATTCTGTGTTTTTGATTGTAAAAATTAAGATTTTATTCTCGACTCAAATTCTGTACCTTTGCAAAGCTACTAAGGTGCAGAATTCGGCGAAAATTTGACACAAATTTCACATTTTTGGACAGTAAAAGGCATTCATTGTTTGATTTGGTTGCAAATTAGTGCTTTAATTTCAAGCACAAATATATAAAACACAAAATATATATAAAATTACCAAACAGGTATTTAAAAAAAACCTCTCAAATTGCCAAGAGATTTCATTGCTTATTGTGTAACAGACTTACAATCTCAGTCAGACTTGATACATTCAGTAGTATCTAGTCGAGGTTAGTGGGCTTAAGGTTATATGGGCTTATATATTGGTTTGATTAGTCTAAAAAATATTTTACATTTTTTAGCTAGGCGATATGAGCATGGATCACGTGAAATAAAAAAATCAATGAAAACAAATCATTAAAGTGTCATTTTTCACCTATTTGTCTTAAAGTTGACGGGTTGTTAGGGACGCTTGTTAGCGATGTAAGTAGTCTCATCGATAAACACATTTTACCAGGTGGTGTATGACATGCAGTCCCTAAATTCAGTAAATTTTCATCGTCAACCGTGTAATTGAATGGGATTATTTTGAAATTTTAAATAGCTTGAAATATCACAAACAAATAGGCCTATGTTGATAAATAATATAAATACAAGCTAAAACCGTTGGGGTTCGATAATGAACCCCACAAAACTAACGAGTATATGGAAAATGCCATACGGCCGGGCGGTTTCACGAGTTGCGGCGCGATCATGTCATCCGCCGCCTGCATTTTACAGTATTAGACTCGCTACCAGTCCTATATACGACGTGCCTATGTATATTTAGGACGAACACACGCCAATTTGTAATCAATAAAAAGTACACAGGTCGGACATTTGAAAACAATTCTTCACAATTTTGTATATAAAATCGGTACACATCTCATTGTGTTACCTATTCAAAACTCTATTCAAACAAAATTAACGATCGAATGCCTTTTAGTGTCCAAACAGGCAAAATTACCGTCAAAGTTTTGTCGAATTCTGCACCCTTGCCAATGCTTGCGAAGCCCCGGACGTGCAGTCGTGAATAAAAATATCCGATTTTTGCAATCTAAAACACAAAATTACAACTTTGGATGTGCTCTGAATAAAAGACACTATTGCCAAATAATATAGAACAGAACATTTGACGCCAACTTGACAAAATATTGAAGAAAATGTGTTCCATAAAAATTTTGTAAGTGCGCATAAAACAATTCCTATTCAAATATAGATATTGAACTGAACAGAACACAAGGCAATGTAATTTGTTCCAGTCCCAGTCAGCTTGGTGCTCCTTCGTATTTTAGCACAAGCACAAGGCGCTGCCTAACTGGCTGGAACCAACCAAGACAAACCAACCAACTCGACCTAGTGCTAACCCAGCCCCAAACCCACAGCCCTCCCTCTATAAAACTTAAAAGCCAGAAAAAGATAAAAACTAGGCCAATAAAAAAAATTTATTATAATAGTTCGTGACTGGCAATCCTGACAAATATTTGCGTAATTACCCGGTACTATAGGGAATAGTGGCGTAGACAGGACATTTATATGAGACGGGGGTGGCAGGGCAACTGTCAAGGGGGGGGTAATCAAAAATGGGTTAAAAGGCACACAAAACTGGCTTACTAATTTTTAAATTTCAGGGCGGTCAGCATCTGAACAAGACTTGGGGGGAGCTGAAGTTCTACCGACCAGAATTGCCCTATGAATCTTCTTTTTTTTTTTAGTATTCAGACTAAAACTCTGCCAATATACCGTAGAAACTAAAACACTTAGCTTCATGTAGAATATTTTTTCAGTTTTGCCTATTGACAACTGACCCCTGGTAGACGCACTATATTAGACTAAACAGTAAAAGGTCACCAGGTCACTTTAGTGCTAAAGGGTCTCAGGCTACTACATAATTATGCCATGTGGCTGGACTCCTGTGCAATACCGGGGGTGGTAATTATCTGTCCGGTGGGAGGAGGAAATGGAAAAATGACCAGCCAAAAATCCTTCCCCTTGGCTTGCCAGAAATTGCACGGCCTGCTAAAAATTGCTTGCCCCTATATACCCTCCTTCATGGACTGTCAAAATCTTTGCACCCCCTGCACAGTGCACACCGACATCGCCTGGCTAATAATTATTTGGTGCAGCAGAGATACTAAAATAAATACACGGGATCGATACACATGAATTGCTATGCACGATTTTGATATCAGACGAAAATCTTCGGATACCGGGTGGAAAATAATGAATATCTCCGTAAATGATTTCGTCTCAAGAAACCAGATCTGGTCTCATACACTTGAAAATACGTGTTGAACAGATATGATAGTCGTTAGTTTGCGTCTTGAGAAAAGGCCATGCGTCTTGAACTCAAAATCTGACCAAAATTCTAAATTTTATATTGCGTTGGTCCTGTATGGACTACAGCGCGCAGTCTATATACACTACAAGATTCCTGACGACGGAGTACCTCTGCTGCAATGTTACTTCGCGGCTATTACCGCAGCTACTACCGAGTACACAAGCCCTTTGTGGCCGACGTTGGTACTATACACCAAAGTACCAGCGTCGGCCACCATACTGTATACCCCCGCACAGTGGAGGCAGTATGACCATTGACCGCAATGTCGTATACAACCCGCTATTGTCAGTAGCCTTAGTCAGGTCACTTGGCTACTGCGTCTCATATTAAAGATCGGAAGAAAATTGCCATGTGGATTCAACATACCATGGTGATTTCTACCATGAAGATATAGGGGCGATGACACTGTGCCCTGTAAATTCCAAATTGTTAGGAACACGTGCAATTTGTAAACCTAAAACTTACATGGTTTGGATTAGTCTTGTTGAACACTCTCTCTTATACTATGTCCAGCTAATTTCCTCAGGCCCCGCGGCTGCCTTTATACGACCAACAAAATCAATAAAATTTCAATGGCACTGTAAGTTTTATCTCCAATACTATGATGGTACGAACCGTGATCTGGTCTGCGAATATTTGAGCACCCCCGGTGCGGTAGAATTGATCACCGCGGTGCATCGTCGTCGGCTGTATGCCAGTACTTACACGCGTAAGTCGTAACCACATAAGCGTATCGTGCGTGGCCGCTCCAACCCCGGGGGCTATAAGAAAATGTCCCGGGGGGATCACTCACATAAATGGTCTGTACGCATGCGTGACCAAAAAAACAAGTAAAAGGGGGTGTTTTTTTAGGCAAGGCATGTTACGCGCGTAACGCATTTAGGGTCTAAAAAACAGTGATTTTCAAGAATAAGGGTAGTTTTCTGAAACTGGACAACTTATTTAGGGTACCTTTTCAAATTTTTGGAAAATTATGAGTCCAAAAAGGGTACATTTGTTGCATTTTCATCAGCAAAAAACTCATTAGGGGGTAAATTCTACACTCAATTAAACTAAAAACTAAAGGGGCTAAATTTGCTGGTAGGGTAAAACTCGGTTAGGGGTGTTTGAAAAAAATTTGGTCACGCATGCGTACACTGTCATATTTGAGTGCCCCCCCCCCCCCGGGGGAAATGTAAATTTTGCCGCCCCTTGCAGCAACAGGCCGAGGTTGACCCAAATCTAAAAAGCCTGGGGGCAGGGGGAAGCTGGAGCAAACAATTATTTAAAGAACTACACTCTCAGAACATTGGATAAAAAATGAATGGGCAGAAAACAGTTGGTTAAAAAATGCCCAACAATGGTTAAGATTCTTGAAGTTGGGCAAAATCCAGTTTAATACATGGTTGGTCAAACCTGTCAATATGGTATTTACACAATGTTGGTTAAAAGTTAACCAACCTTGGTAAAAAACATCCTTTTCCCGCCAATAAAGTTGGGCAAAGTATGGTTTTGCCCAACCATGGTCACATGGTGTTCCTTTGCGAACTTTGATTGGTCATTGTGTTGGGCAAAAATGCATTTCAGAAAACAAGATGGCCGATATGAGTGGCTTGCTGCAAAGCTGTGGATCGGGGTCTTCAAGATCTGTTGGAGACATTTGAAGGTAGGAAATTATATTATAAAGTATATCATTTTATCGGGTATAACACTTAGTTTAAGTGTTATGCGAGGCCGAAGCCTGTGAGCAAGCTTACGAGTTGTGGTGGTAGCTGTCGCCGATAAAGCATCGTAAGTCTTGCTCACAGTCTGGCCTCGCACACACTTAAACTAAGTGTTATACCCGATAAAATGTTTATAATATAGTTTCCTACCTTCAAATGTCTCCAAATGGTTAAAATATGAACAATGAAATGAACTTCCCATTCATAGTGTTTAACCAACTATTGGTTATATTTTGCCCATTTTGCCCAACATGCTTTGCCCAATTGGTTGGTTACCGTAATGTTAACCAGTAGTTGGTCAATGTATTTAACCAACCTGTGGTTATATTGTTAACCAACCCAGGTTGGTTAACAATATAACCAACTGTTGGGCTGTTCACCTGTAAATACATGGTTGGTTAAAATTTTAACCAAGTTGGTTAAAATTTTTAACCAATGTTCTGAGAGTGTAGAGGTTTTTCTAGTCCTATATGTTATTCTAAATTTTTGTTCATTTATTTTATATTATTTAGGCCTATGTTATTTTTACGTATCCTTCTTTATTTAATTTCATATATTTTATGGATTTATTTTAATTTTTTTTTGAGAGAGAGGAGAGGAGGAAGAGACAGCGGAGGGGGAGTGCGGGAGAAAGAAAGAGAGGAAGAAGAAAACGGCAGATAAAATTGGACACAGTTGTTTGCCATAGCGGGGCAAATTTGCATTGGGTCAATTTGGTTCTGAAGCAAGTTGACCTCATCAGTGAGTAGTGACGTGCGCAAAACCTGTTTATTTTGATTTGCAAGTAACATGTGAACGCGCTGTCATCTCGGAACTAATTATGATGAAATTTTGCACTTTTCTACATAAATGGTGAGTATTTAGTTGGCGATTACAATTCCAGGTTTATTAGTAATCATCATGTCCATTGCGCATTCAACAGATTGAAAGGTATAGTTAAAACGGGTGATTTTGTCTTGTGTATTTCTGTCATTGGCTATAACTCGAGATATTGAAATCCTTGAAAATGACGGCATGGATGCGAATAAACGCACGGATATTTCGTTTTTGGCGAATCCTAGTAAAATAAGCATACCACATGCTGTTTGTAAAGGGATCATAGAAATAATGTAGCTAAGAATTATGTCGACAACATATTCCACGAAAACAATATTATTGTTGCAAAATGACAACAAAGTGGTACCAGATTCCATTGAAATTCTGTCAATACACTGAGCTATGAAAATTAAATCAACGCAAGCTGCATAGAAAATAAATAGCTACATTATTTTGTTGACCTGTTTATAATCAGTAGCCAAATCGAGAGTAAAATCGGGCTATGCGTCAGGAAATTATGGCCTCTGTCTTAAAAAAATCTTCATGCTCATGACACGTGAACAAAATTGAAACACTTGCAAAGTACATTTGTGTATGAGCTATGACGTTAAAAATATTATAATAATAATCTCTAGAGGGCCACCTTTAAGATGAAGTATAATTTTTGGGCATACCATGTTTATTTTTTGAAAAAATAATTTTTTAGGTGGCTACGTACAGCCAGTTTTTGAAAAAATTTTGTCAAAATTGTGTGTAACCTTAAATTGTATAGGGCCTAAAGATTTTATGAAAAGAGCCCCTTCATTTTTACAAATATTATAGTCTACATGTATGGTACTCTACATTTGTATGTTGTGAATGGTGTGAATGCATTTATATCAACAAGTAGCTAAAATAAGGATATTGGGGATGTCATTTTCTTCAGAAAGGGGGTCATGAATATGTCAGTGATCAGTCAATTTTTTTAAAGATTTTTCAAAATATCCATTTTTAAACTTCCAAAAAATTTGAAAGAAATCATGGCGATCTGCAATACAATCCATGCAGACAAATTTTAACCAATGCAAGACACTGGGGAAATAAAAAATATTAAAAAATTTAATTTTGGGGGGGAATGTGTGCATTTTGGGAATATTATGGACAAAATCGCGCAAATTGCACATTTTCCCGGTGCTTGCTTACCTTATAATTCTATTAAAAATTTGATGAATCATTGTTTTTATATTGCGCATTATCAATTTCAGCCATGTAGGCCATGTTATTAGGCAAAAGGAAAACTTTGAAGAATGTCTCTCGATGTACAAAAGTATAGGAAACTGAACATTTCAAACCAATTTTTTAGGATGAAGGAAGCATTTTTTCAAAAAAGTCTAAAACATGTTTTTATGTCAAAAATGGTCTCCTAGTGCCTCCATGTGGGCCCCTCCCACATACCCGAAGAGTATGAAGAGGGGGGGGGGGTCAAAAATTTGATGAGTCATCGTTTTTATATTGCCCAAATACCAATGTTAGGCCTATTACTAGGCAAAAAAAAACTTTGAAGAATGTCTATCATTTTGAGAAAACAAGCCAAGATAACAGCCTTGTAGAATATTACATAATAGATATTTTTCAAGGCTGTTGTGGGCTATTTCATTATAAATGACAACATTGAGTCCCAAAAGGGGTCAAAATTCAAACTCATTTATTTCATGCAAATTCATTATCATTTCAAAGTTCAGATGGTGTGTCAATAATTCTCAAAATATTAGAGCGTCAAACCCTCAGGAACCATTAGAAAAATTAAATTGAATTTTTGCTGTGTAAAACATAGCTGCCGTCTGGAGGGGACATTTTTTAAACAATTTAATACACAACTTTGAAAGAGTATATGTAACCAACATTGGGTTCATACTTATTCATATTTAGTCTGTAATAATTGTTGTATGTTCCTTTACACTTCAGTGTCTTAAATATGCCAGTTTCAATATAAAACAATTAGTAAATTGATACTAATCCAGATAAATGGTGCAAAATTACTACATATTTTAAGGATAAACTTTATCTTCACATGAAAAATTCATGAAATAGTCATTTTGTCCTGCCCAATAGCTACACTGATGCATAAGTGAGTATTCTGCGTCAATCTGTTGTACTAGTCATGGAAAACCTAAAATAAAAGACCCTCCTGTGTCATTTGTTCTGGATAGGACACATTTTTAACACATAATAAAGCATACTTTAACTTTAGAAATAGCTGCATCAATATTATTGCATCAATATTATTGCATAAAAGATCCCCAGCATTTAAAATCCACTACTAACAGGGTTAATATTCTGGTTAAATTAGGAATATTGCAATTTTAGCTAACCGAAGTTCAATGCAGAATAATAGCATATGTGTTCTCAACAACTGGACAATAATTTGAACACTAAAGTGGTTTGTAAGCATAATTTGCAATAAAATGCAAAAAATTTCTTGTGGGTTTGGCTCTTTGAAATTTTTATTTTTTTTTTTGTTTACCAATTCATGGAAATGACATAATTGTGCTGGAGAGGACATTTGTTAAATTGCAAACAGAATCGTGGATACAGGCTTGCAAAAATGCAACAAATACCAAATCATGTGCCACCTTGGTAGAAGGAAGACCACTCTTCCTCTACAAATTTCACATTCTATGATATAATCCTTCTTATTTCAACAATTAGTAATTAACTTCAGTTCTGGAGAGGACAAATTTTTAACGCGGAACTGTGGTATCAAGAACAAGTGGTCTACTGTATGTAAAATAAATGAATTCCTCAATCAGTGCCCTGTCCCATCAATTGGTAATATAACACAGATTATACAGGTAGGGTAAGGGTTTATATTTCCTCTTTAATGTTAACAAAAATGGAGGCATGAATTGGAGAGGACACTCATTTTTTTTATTTAACGCAAAATGCCAATTTTGCAAGAATCTACGGAATTTTAACATTTTTGCACCAATTTTCACCATTCAACTTGCATGATGTTCCACACATATCATATTTTCATTGCAACAAGCACATTGCCATAGAATGTACCTAATTTTTCAAAGAATTAATTCAGAATACATGGGCAAAATGAAATGGGACTCCAAAATTGGGTTAAAAATGTACCTTTTGGCAATTTTTTTATACAAAAAATAGACAGAATTCTGTAAAAATGCTCATGTAGCTTGTAGTTTGTGGCATACTTAGAATTAAGTTAATAACACTGCATTATCACCCTAATTATATCAACCAGATATGATAAAAGCCATTTTTGTGAACGTGTCATTTATAATGAAATAGCCCTTATCTAGGCTTGTTTTCTCAAAATTTCTAATCCATTTGAATGTAATTTTCCCCTCAGAAATGGTGTCTGGCTTCACCCACTCGACCCCCACCGGGGCTTTGCCCCTGGACCCCGGCCGTGAGTGGCGAGACTCCGGTCGCCATTTTCCACCAGCATTTTCCTCTTTTTTGAGAATTAGTCAATCTCATAAAGTTGTGTCGTGCATTTCCTTGAAAAATCCTCCATTATAAAGTTGCTACTGACAGTTCAAGGTGGAGCTCTGTCCAATTTTTTCAGGAAAGCTTTATCTTAAAAAGCTCTATCTCATGATGCAGTTCATATGTACGCAGGTGGCGCAGTTTTCCAGTTATGAATCTTTAAAGTTGACATAGGAATATACTGTATACACGGAATGCAGTACCGTATTCATAGAGTTCACATAGTATAGCTATGGGCTCCCTTGACATAACTGGAATTTTAGACACAAACTAAAAGTGCCCTCCCATAAAAATACCACCAGCAAATAAGGGCACCTACCCTTAATTCTTGTTGGGATTTTTAGAGGAGGAAGTTCTCTATTTGTACATGAAATTTACCCCAAGGCAAAGGAGCCCCCAGGTGCGCCATTAGGCGAACGTTTACGGTATGTGAACTGGAACATAGTTCCTACTGACAGTACATCTAATTTTGCATTAGGTCATGTGTCATATGGTGGGACCCCTGACAGGGATGCAAATTGTGCGGGAGCGGGGAGCACCGCTCCTAGGAAATTGAGGAAATAATGCCATGGGAAGAAAAAAGAAAGAGAGGAAAAAGGAGGGAGAGAGAAGAAAAGAAAAGAGAAGAGGAAGAGGGAAAAGAGGAAAGAAAAAGAAAAAGAAGAAGAATGAGGTACAAGATAATAGGGGAGGGCTGTGAGGAAGTGAAGCTACTGAATGGATGAGAGGATATCTTTAAAGACACTGGTTGTGCAAAATTTGGAGATATTCACATTATTGTTCAAGAAATAAGAGCAAAAAAGAAGGTGTTGGTGTTAGAATATAGAAATGGGATATAAGGAAATTTACAATTCATCACCATAGGAGGTATTCAATGTAATTTAACAGGAAGAAAATAAGTTGGATGAAGACAGGTGGAAACAGGGCTCATATCTGAGGAAATTTAGAGAGGCGGCAATTAATCATATCTGAGGACATTTATAGAGAGGCAGCAATGAGGATTTTATGGGAACAAAAGTCATGGAGGAATTCAGTGTATCACTGAGAAGAGGACAAACTGGAAAATATGGAGGAAAATTAAAAAGAGAACCATAAAGCACTAAACAAGTTGTGCTCCTCTGACAAAAAAATGAAAGAGGAATGGGGGTAAAGGAAAATGAAAGGGGAAAGGAGCCTCTGTCCGACCAAAATTGACCCCAAACTAGTGTAAAATACCAAATTTTCACATTGTCATCATGAAGCCTTTTTTGGATGCTAGAAGACCTAACATACAGTCGCTCTAAAAATACACGCTATGTTACGAGTAACATTCTCATCTTTTGAAGGCAAGAATAAAGCTATTTTATGCATGGTATGATTGAGGAAATCTTGAGCCTAAAAACCTTGCTCCTGAGGAATAAATCACAATTTGCACCCCTGGCCGACCCCAAAATAGTGGGAGGTGTTACATTTTTCTCTCCTCTTCCAGATTTCACTTGTTGGTACAGAGCTATTCTTTGTCCAATTGCATTAAGTTTGGGCTCATTATACAGCTTGATTATTCTACTTTTCAAACATGTTTCACAATTTGAAATTATCATTTGTTTAATTAGTAAAAAATATTAAAATGTTAACGAGGATAAACCTGGAGGATAAGCGGTAGAGGATAAGCGGTAGAGGAGTATGTTCGCAATCTCTATGAGAAATGTTGTGGAAACATGATATCTTTGTGAATTTTAAATTTTATCATTGCCAAATTCTGTGCTATACATGTAAATAATATCTCAAATCAAAGCTTGTTCATTAATTATTCATATTCAACTATTAGTTTGATCTATTTCATGTTTTCAAGTACTCGCTGAGAACCGCAAGTCACAAGACCCACAATTTTTCCCTATTCACTACACACAAAATGCCAAGATTTTCAGTCACAATATGCGTTTTGGCTTTAAATTGTTGTTACTTGAGAATTATACAGATTTATTATATAGATAGGAAAAGTATACATTTTTGGAAAGCATTTTACCCAGGGAATCCAAATATGCAGTTAAAATAAATGTAGGATACACTCTAAAGAAAATATTTTCAAATCAACATTTGGTGCGTAAAGTTACGTACATTTTCACACCCTGTATCACCACTTTGGCCAATCATAACATAGTAAAGGTATACATTTTATTAAAGCTCATAGTGTTGCCTGCCACAAAATTAGATTACATTAGAGGTATTCCATATCAGTAGCAAATGCAATAAATTATTAATTTTCTAGTAAAATTATTTTTTTTCATGATATTACCCTATATATTTTCTTACACACCCTGTATACCAACATCAATTTTGCATTGTTGGATTCCTTGGAACATTAGCTTTCCAAAAATGTATAGTTTTGTTGGTGTGAGATGTATAGTTTTAGATATGTATCAATTTAAGTGAAAATGAAGGCAAATGATCAAAATCAGTGTTTGTAACGCAAATGTGCCCCACCATATGACATGTGACCATTAGTATAATACTTTCATCCTAGTGCTACCATAGTACGTCACTATGATACACTAGACTTTTGATGAAATCGGTCATGTATTTTTCATAATTTGGTCATGGAAAGTCATGGAATTTTATTGCCCTGAAGGTGCAAGAACCCTGATATTTCCACAAATACAATCCTAGCAATCCAAGGTTACTTGGTTCATTTCACAGACCCTAGAAAAACTACAAACATATTTTAAATGTTATGCTATTTTCATAGACGTTTAATATTCATAAAAAATAATGTGAATAAATTATATATAGTGTAGAGAAAATAAATGTACAAATTAAAACTAAATTTTCTTTCCATTTATGTCATTGGGGAATTTTTATGTTTGTTAAAAAAATTTTGCAGGATATTTTGTCTGACCTTCACTGGGAAATTATGTAATCCTTTTTTCAGGCCTGGACAAAGTTATAACTTGCTGTTCCATTATCTTGCAATCTAAAATCAGTATTTTTGTTTTCTTTTTCAGTTATTGGTTTAATGGTTTTGATTAATTCCAGAGTGTGAACCGTTATGATGTAAGCCAATCAAACCATGCCCTTACGAAGGAAGACAAGATCTTCAGGCAGTAGATCTACTGGTGCCGAAGACACCACCAGCGAAGATGGAAACCTCAGTCCAACAAGCAATGGAGGACGCACTCATCCCAAAGAAATGTATGCCCCTGATAGGGCCACCAGATCAAGGACTTCATCAGAAGATCTTATAATACTTGAGCTACCCAAAAGTAACAGACTGAAAAAGCCAAATAATGAAGCAAAACCTGCCAGGCAAAATAAGGAAGATGTAAAATCTAAAAAGAATGTGGACGGACTGACTAATTCTAAGCAGGTTCACAGTGTGAACAACAGTAGTGGACCATCGCCTCATTTAAATGATAGTTCTCCCGGTGCGTCAAGACGTACACGAAGGAGATCAGGACGTCTTAGTGGTGACAATGCGGAGAAAGAACCAAGAAAAATCTCACCGCGATACATCATCTGGGCAGTCTGTTGCTAGATCTGAAAGAAGACGGAAAAGATCTGGAAACGATGCGGAATCAGACTCATCTCCTGTTGGAACAGAGAATAAAAGTGTCAAATCAGATGGATTCAGACATAGAAGTCGGAAACTCAGTTCCACAGAAGATAAGTCTCCTGTTGGTAAAACTGGAAATGCAAAAGAAACTAATAAAAAGAATACTGGAAATAATAACAAAAAACTTGAAGCAGATGGCGATGATGGTCGTTTTAAAGTCCCGTCAATTTCAAGTAAATTAAAATCGGACTCTTCAGATGTTGCAATACACGATTCACACAGTGCTAGTAGAAGGCATGCGCCTGGAAAGTCTGCTTCAATTGACACGGTGCTCAGTGTTGACGTTAATGTCGCATCCCAGGACTCTTTGCATACAAGAACTAGTCCCCGAAGACCAAAAGTATCACCTAGGCACGCTGACAAGAGGTCATTGGCCAAAGGTGACAAAGTATCTCCAGTAACAAACAATGCTGCAAGTAAAGACACTCCTCCTGTTTCACCCAGGACAAGAAGCGCAGGTACGGTCGCTCTACCAAAACATGAATCTCTTGAACGGGGGGAGGGAGAAGCCCAAAGTTCTGCAAAGTCCGATTCAAGTAGAAAAAGACGACCGTCTGGGAGTCAGGAGACCGAAGCAGATGCCGCTGCGACACATTCCAGTAAAAAGAGAAAAAGAACAGGCTCTGTGTGCAGAGATTTAACCTCTGAATTTGAGGAGAGGGGAAAGACAGGGAATTCAGAATTGATTCCAAACTGTGATACAGATGACAAAGTTCAGGATGATGATTCAGTTTCAGAAAAACCCGACTCAGAGGTGAAAGACAATTCTAGTAGTGTCCTTGATGTGCAAGAAGAGAGTGCAAAATCTCGTAGGAAAGGAGCATCGACCCCAACCAATAGTCCAAGGAAATCAAGAGCAAAATCACCGGGAAGGTCGCCTTCGTCAAGACGAGGGCTTCGCTCTGCAGGACAAGTCCCCGATGTCCCATCAGAGTTAAGTGAAGAGTCGAATGAGGCGAACAGTTTAATTGAGAGCAAAGAACCTTTAAATGAAGATTCAGTAGCAAATGCAGAGGAAAAGACTGCAGCAGAGAGGACTGAGGACACAACTGAGAGCAGAACGGAGGAGAATCAGGGTGATATTGAGATTGGAGATGGCAAACCTGTTGTTGAAGAGCTTGAGGACTTCACTGGGGAAGGATGGTATGAAGATGTAGAAGATACCGAGTTGTTTTTCTTTGAATCTGACCATGTGGCACTCAAAGGAAACAGAGAGTAAGTCATGTTTAAAGAGAGCCCCACCAGAGCAGTTCTTCTGGGGTGAACCAAACCTGCCTGGTTATCAAATCATTCAGAGATAACCTTTTCACTGATTAATTTGATAACCAGGCAGGTTTGGTTCTCCCCAGAAGAACTGCTCTGGTGGGGCTTCCTCTTTAATGAATCTATTCTTTATTCAGGAATTCAGATCGGTATCAATTCTGAAAATTAAGGAGTTTAAGTCAATTTTGAAAACTTCATCAATTCTGCTACAATTTGTATTTGTTATTGTTATATTGAGTGCATAATTGGAACATCCTCTAAAAACGTTGACGATGATTAATATTAGAAATTATCTTTCCAATGCAAATATAATTTCCTCATATCTAGGATACAATTTTTACTCATTGTGTTATTTTGGTTGACACCCATTACACCCCCTATGAAAGATGTTACCTTAATTTCACACAGAGGGAGTATTTCAAATTGGGCTACCTTTATGTTATTTAATATGGGTGACTCCATTTAAAATCTACACCCCCTGTGTGGGAGGTAAAGATCATGTTGTCAATTGGGGATGTATGGATATATAAATAGGTGTATAGTCACCAGGGGCATGTTTCACAAAGACTTGCATATTGTCACTGGGCGGGAAAAACCTCATACTTTTGGCCCTTGAACATGGATAAAGCCTTGTAGGTGTAGACTTCATATTGAAGAGGTTGCTTCATCCATGTTCAAGGGCCAAAAGTACATGCAGACAACACCTCATTATTTAATTTTGGCCCTTGATAATGGATAAAGCCTTGTAGGTGTAGACTTTATATTGAAGAGGTTGCTTCATCCATTCATATGACTTACATTACGCTAATGAAAGTTGACTCCCAGTTTCCCGTTACCCTACTCCGCTCAAAACAATTTGCTGGCCAAATATTTCATTATTTTGAATAAAATGTTGATTTCTAACAAACTTTAACATACAAATAAATAATTGTGGTTTTAAATATATCATAAATCTCTTTCTGTTGATTTTCAGGAATTTTCTTTGCAGTAGGAGCATGGTATATGGTTAATAATGAATTATTAATGAATACCTACTCAATTCTCTGTCTCGCACTTTTTGATCTGCTCTGATCTCATCCCGTAATAAATATTGTGAAACTTTTGATAATAGTTGTACAATCACCTTCATGTGGTTGTAAACTACACCTGTAAACTACAAACACTGATTTATCACATGTATACATGGGTAGTTATTGGTTTACACCTGTAACTGATGCAATAATGAAATGGTATGAAATAATGAATAATGAAAAATGAAATAGTCACCTACACAGTCATGAAAAATAATGTAACGGGAAACTGGGAATTGACTTTCAGTCTTACATTACATATCGTCACTGGGCGGGAAAAACCTCATCTGTACTTTTGGCCCTTGAACATGGATAAAGCCTTGTAGGTGTAGACTTTATATTGAAGAGGTTGCTTCATCCATGTTCAAGGGCCAAAAGTACATACAGACAACACCTCATTTACTTTTGGCCCTTGATAATGGATAAAGCCTTGTAGGTGTAGACTTTATATTGAAGAGGTTGCTTCATCCATGTTCAAGGGCCAAAAGTCCATGCAGACAACACCTCATTATTTACTTTTGGCCCTTGATAATGGATAAAGCCTTGTAGGTATAGACTTCATATTGAATGGTTTGCTGCATCCATGTTCAAGGGCCAAAAGTACATGCAGAGTTGCAGACAACACCTCATTATTTACTTTTGGCCCTTGATAATGGATAAAGCCTTGTAGGTGTAGACTTTATATTGAAGAGGTTGCTTCATCCATGTTCAAGGGCCAAAAGTCCATGCAGACAACACCACATTATTTACTTTTGGCCCTTGATAATGGATAAAGCCTTGTAGGTATAGACTTCATATTGAATGGTTTGCTGCATCCATGTTCAAGGGCAAAAAGTACATATGAGGTTTTTCCCGCCCAGTGACGATATAACCTTTCCATTGATATAATAGGGGACAAAGTGTGGTAAATCAATTGTAAGATCAATCGTAAAGCTTTGTGAAACAGGACCCAGGAGAGCAATATTTTATTATATTTAGCTCTCCTACATTTCATCAGAACTCAAGCCTTGGGCCTTGATCATTTTGATAATTTCTCCTCCCTCCCTCAGCTACCGTATGATGCTGCGTACCTTGACAACCTTGGAAGCCCAAAGAAAGCAAGCGGTGCAAGATTTGGATGTCCTTGTGGACAAGAAGAAGGAGGCTTTACAGGATCCTCTTGGCTTTGCACAAAAGTTGCAACAAAGGGTAAAACATTTTTCTTTTCTTATTTATAATATTGAACATTTATAAACAAATCCGAAAACAGATTGGGGGTGTATGGATACGTGTTTCTACACTGGCGAAGTTATGTAATAATCGGATTTATCATAGCAATAGGTGAAAACAATTTTTGAATATACCGCACTGCACTACAACGTTCACACGGTACCTCTGCATTGAACCATATCATGCTGATCATTCGCACCTGTAAGATTAGTATCTTTGAAAAGACCGGTATTGTATTCAATCTATGATTGCAGACATACACAGGTGATGAGTGCAACCAGCTTGTAGTGCAGCGCAATATATTCAAACTTGTTTTCACCTATTGCTATGGTAGTTAATCCAGTTTATTACGTCACTAAATACTGGCAAACTAGGACAAACGCTCGAGAAATCTGTGCAACAGTGGACTCACAGGAACTGTGGATTTAAATTGCCATTAGAAAGAATATAGCTATCATTATGATCCACAACATGCTCATCTATCAGGGGAACAATTCTTAAACCCCAATACAATTGTACATTCATTGAATGACCTTTGAAGATTTGGGTACAAAACTCATACTCTGCAACTTGAGGTCAAATTTTGCACTATGATTATGTAATTGAGGGCGAGGTTATTGGACTATGCCATTGGGATGAGGCTCTTGTGGTCCATAGTGTATTGACCGCACTTGGGGTGGGGTCTAGACCCTGATTGTGACCACGAAATGAGCATAAATTGGGTCAGTCCGCACAGTTGTTGATATCAACAAAAAATTATAAATGGGTCACCCACGCTCGTTATTCAACCCGCAAAACCCTTACATGTGACCTACTACCACGAAATGAGCGTACAGTTGCAAGATAGTAGTTTGGAGACAGCTGCTGAGTTAAAGGGGCATTTCGTGATCCACAGCCTCATCCCCCACTTTTCTCAAAAAAAGTTGAGATTTTTATATCACTGGAAACCTCTGGCTACATAATGTTTATGTACAAAATATTTCTTGCAGATTAATTCGTTTTGCAAAGATATCGTGAAATTTGAATTTCGTTCTGGTGCACCAGAACGAAATTACAACGCATTGTCTAGATGGAGCAGTGTAATACACATAATCATGCATAACTCGCAAAGCAAAATCGGAATCAACTGAAATTTTGGGAATAGGTTTTTTTCGTGGATATGTACTGAAAAATGTCATAAAAAGAGGATGCTAGGATCACGAAATACTCCTTTAATGTTCTTTGTTTGCTGCATACCTGTACAAGCCAGTAGTAGTATCATTTATGATGGCCCATTGCACCCCCATTCACAAAGGAATGAATATACAGACATACTTTTGGCTTGGACAGTGTGTGTGAAACAAAGAACACCAACGTCGAAGCCAGGACTTTAGACCTTACACTCATTTCGTGGTAGCAGGTCACGAAAGGTATGGTAGCAAATTTGCTATCCTAAATGATGTAACTGTCAATGTGTAATAACCTTAAATGGCATAAGGCCAAAAAAAAACTGTTTGGTTGCCCTTCCAAGACATAAATTTGGAGGGTCGGTAGGTCGATCCTTTTTTTTTTCATGGGTTCCTCCTCCATTTTTAGGGGTGTGATTTTGGTAATTTTGTGCCCGGGTACCGGCGCATTTTTCGAGGCGGGTAACGGGTACCAAATTGCAAAAAAAAAAAAAATTGCCAAAAATTATAATTTTATTTATTCCCGTTTTTTTAGTGTCCCCGGACCTAGACCTAAACGCTAGGATCATTCATGGTTGACCTAAGAAAAACAAAAAAAAAAAAACCCCTTTTTTTTTTATTTATTATTTTTTTGGATGGGTAGAGGACGCCTGGTTTAGGGTTCCAGGACGTAAAAAGTCCCCCATTTATCACAAAATATCAATTTCCTTAATAAAAACACAAACATCGTTGTTTTTTTTAATTTCGGATACCCGGGCTGGGAATTTCCTGCCCGGGTAACAGGATTCTCAGGCGGGACTCGAATTCCCGGGACTTACTCACACCCTTATCCATTTTCCCTCCATTTTGATACTGTCCAAATTTAAGGTTACTTCTAAAAAAGTGATTGAAAAAATAAAAACCCGACCCAAGATTTCTGATTTTTTGGGTCGGTCTCTGAGGGCAACCAAACATTTTTTTTTTGTTGCCTAACCACCAACCATACCTTTATTAACTATTTGTGGTGAATTATCACTTGTAAATCATGATGGTAAAAAAGACTATTTTAACACTACATGCAGGGTCGCCAAAAGATTTCAGCCCGAATCGCGGGTCAAATAATCAAAAAATCGCCCAATTTTTCTCTTTACCATTGGTTTCTATGGGGCAGGAAACTATCGTAAGTCGCGTGAGCCAATGTTGAAAAGTCGCCCAAATTTTTTCTTAACCTTGGTTTCTATGGTACAGGAAATTGCCAAAAGTCTTCAAAGGTCGCCCAATTGGGCTACATGTACCAAATTGCGGGTTTGGCAACCCTGACTACATGAGTAGAGTCATTGTATGACTCAGACCTGGAGCTTATGAACATTTTAATATTATATTCACTAATTTAAAGTCAAAATCAAACAATTTTTCCAAAAATACTTTGTAACCTAAATGGTTATCTTTGAGGTTGAAAAAAAGACCTTAAGTGGTGGTTAAAAAAGAGACCCTAAGGCCTAAGTGGTAGTTAAAAAAGAGACTCTAAGTAGCGGTATGGTCCCCCTGAACAGTGACATAGCCAAAAATTCCTTTTTTGATGTTTATATTAACGTGGCATTTATATATTTGAGTCATTCGCAAGTTGGTAGTTTTGAGACATGCTGCCTGCTGAGACATCCTGGCTACTGGCTTGTACACCTGTCCTTTGTGTATGACCCATTTTGTTCCCATTCACATGGGAAAGACATACATAGACATACTATTGGCTCGAACAGGTGCATGTGAAACAAAGAATACCAACACAGCAGACAGGACGTCTCGAAACTACTAACTTGTGACTTTACGCTCATTTAGTGGTAGCAGGTCACACATTTGATTCTAATTAATGCTTATTTCTACATACACAGGAGGATGTTGGATTACCCAATGGCCAGAGAGTAGTGGTGTTACCTGAGACCGATTGGACTAAGTACCTGGGTGCAGCTGAAGCTATAGAGCTAGCAGGTTTTAAACATCAGACTAGAGGGCAAAACACTCAACTGCTGCAGGCAAACATTCTAACACAAGTAATATCAATAGTAAGTACTGGATATATGCTTCGCCTTCAATGGTAAATCCCATAGGCTAGAGTCCGCAGTTTTCCGAACGGAAGAAAATCACGGAATCGGAGGTACAACACGGAAATGACATTTTTGTATGATGTGACAAAAGATAAGAGAAATAAATGCTAAAAACAATCATGAGTTGTGTATGTCAATTTTTATGATAAAAATACTGGTCAATAATACCGAAATAAAGGCATATTACCAAGGCAAGAACCCCCTATATCCCTTCAAACATCGTAATAGTCGGTCTATTATCGTGAGAATATTCCAATCAGAGCATATTGCTCGCGATATTGAACACTTTATTGTGACATTAATATCATTGTTTATACATTTTAAGCTTTATTCATGACACAGATTTACAAATTTTACAACATGGATTAC